>NW_005842633.1:347782-358012 GCF_000455745.1 Alligator sinensis
CCCTGGCTTTGTGTGAGGAAGGGCATGAGATACTAAATGTATTTTTCAGAATAGAGAAATCTAAATTGCTTCCTGTGATTTTTCTTAAGCTTTTCTCCTTATTTTTTTAGTGACATTGGCAGCTATTTCTCTGACCTTG
This sequence comes from Alligator sinensis, assembly GCF_000455745.1. Classification (NCBI taxonomy): domain Eukaryota; kingdom Metazoa; phylum Chordata; order Crocodylia; family Alligatoridae; genus Alligator; species Alligator sinensis. Next base: position 347,922 of record NW_005842633.1, read on the forward strand.
TGTTTTAAAATTACTTTCATCTCAAGGATGTGACATATAAAGGAGAAATTATGCATGTATTACTGTATAAATGTCAGGCTTTTTAGTTTGCAAATGCCTGCTATAAAATATTCAAGTTACAGGAGGTTGATTTACAACCCATTTTAGACTAGGATCTATCGCAGTCTAATTTTGCACCATAGATGAATCTGACAGTTTTTATATTGTTGGAAAAAAAAGAAGAATCCTAATCTTTCTTTATTAACCTAGCAGTTAAATAGTAAACTAAAAGTAGTAAACTGAAATCATTGTCATTTTATAGGTTATCATACAATTACTACATAGCCTTAAAAGTACAGCATCATGCTATTATCTATCTATCTATCTATCTATGTGTACACACACACACACACACACACACACACACACTTACAAACAATGGCACCCAAAATATATATGTATTAAGAGACAAGAAAGTGTAATATTTTATGATCTTTTTACTATCAACAGCCCACTAACATGGTTAACGGGATATAATATAGCTAGTAAATTCAGAACTCAGAATTGTTAGATTAAAATCAAATCCTGTGAGATGCTGAATGTTTCCTCGTAGGTTTAAGATTATCCTTAATTTGAATATATTTCATTTTGAGAAGTAACGATTACTTACAAGAGTGCTCAGTACTTCCTAATGAGGTTGGGTTCTTGTGTTTTATGTGGTTCTTGCAGAAAACACTTAACCAGTTGCTGTACATTTATTAAACCTATTTTTTTATAATAATTTTGTTAGTTGTTTAAACAAAGAAACAATCCTTCCCCATCAAAATTCAAACAATGCTTGGATTTATTACACATGAACTTTGATGGTACACCTAATAGACTAAGTCCTGATAATGTTAACCATTTAAATAGGCCTTTTGATTTCTATAGAACTATTTGTGAGAGGTCAGTGAAGAGCATGTGGGCTAGTCTCTAAAGAAATATAAGTTCCACAAGCAGAAGTTTGTCTTATTTGAGATTGCATATTTTAACAATCCTGTAATAAGATGGTAATATATCCAACCCACTTTGGGTTTTTATTGAATCTTTGAGAACTAATCTGTCAAATCACTACCAAAATATGTGTGTGTGTGCGTGTGCGTGTGTGTGTATAATTTACTATGTACATATATGTAATATATGTATATTACATATGTCATACATATATTAGTATGTATACTACTAATATGTATGTATATATGTGTGTATGTATATTTGTTTGTGTGTCTATGTGTGGTAAAATGTTAGGAACTATTGAATACGGAATTATTTTGTACACCTGTAGTCATGAAATGAAATTCTGGCTTCACTTAAAACCAATGAAAAAATTCTCATTGACTTCAGTAGAATTTTATCCCTGGAGATTTAAAATTCTATTTTCTCTGCAGGAAAAGCAGGTCTCTTTCAGAGGAACTATATTAATCTGTAAAAGTTCCATAAAATCAGGTATTGATTTTGAGAATTTATGATTATAACTGGGACAATTTATGATTATATTATATATATACTAGAGCTCTCTGGGGAAAAAAAAATGACATTTTGACATTGTTCTTAGATTTTAACAGCAGAAGAGGCTGCTATAGTCATCTTGTCTGCTCCAAAATGCTGCCAAAGAGACTCACCCAAAAATATTTGCATCATGTTTTCTAAGCTGCGCTGTATCTTCTAGAAATAGATTCAGTCTTGATTTGAAGACTGCAGGTGATGAAATCTACTATTTCTTTAGATAAACTTTTTCAATGGGTTATGACCCTTATTGCTAAAAATGAATGTGTCTTATTTTCAGTCTGAATTTCATTCCAACAAAGGTCTGCTTGGACTCTTTTCTGCCAGATTAAGGGTGGGCTGCAGTAAAAAAAACAACTATTGTTAGAAGCCATATAAATGTTCTTACTTTGAAGTATTCAGAAGAAGGATTTTTTATTATTTTTTCAGCTTAATATATTTTTAAATTTTATTTTGAAATGTTGGCTGAAAACAAGCATGGACTTTCTTTTTTTTCCCCTTTATCAATAAATATTTGTAAATAGAATATACTAGTAACTAATTTGGATGCTGTTTTAAATTAAAACAATATCAAACATGTTAGAATATAAAAGCACAATGTATGCTCAATATTTTTATGACAAATTTCATTTATGAAAAAGTACTTGAAAAATATTTTCTGTTAAAAAAAACAATCTGCTCTAGTATAATATACACATCACAAACTACAATACATAAGTTTTCTGTTTTACCTACACATCTATTATATAATGATTTTTGCTTTTGACAATTGATATGGTGTTATTGTGGACTTATGATTCCACATCTGATTTATCCATCCATTGTATATGCTCTCTCAAGTACATTGTATAAGCAAAAAGCCCTATGTACTTTTGTAAAACGAGGTAAGCATCATTCCTTATGCTTCTACTGATAGAAGCCTGTCAATCAAATAATAATACACTTTAGATTCAAGACAAAGCTGAAAATAAACTGCACCAAAGGAATGAACTCATTCACTTTCAGTTTAGTGGTATCTATGTAAACTACAAAGCCATATGCTGTCTATGTAAACGGTTCAAATGACAGTGTAATCCTTATAATGATGGGTGGAGGTAAGGTGGACAGATAACACTTTCGTTCATCACAGTACTTCATTAAAGTATGTTCAAGTAAATTAGCTGAACATGAACATGCTTGCAACATCTGGAACGAATAATTTATAGTGTATTGCTCACTATAGTGCTTAACTATGAATAATGATATGCTTCTCAAATCCAAGGTTAATCTAGATAGTTGGGCATTATACTTTATACATTTCTACAAATTTTACTAGTTTTCTAAGTTGCTAGAGTCCATGAGGATGAACTTTTACCTCCTATCTTTAGTTTTGTGTAAGTGAGCAGGAAACATGCTTTGTTTTAGCCCCTGTATGTAGTAGAATGATCTCTGGTATTTTATTTAAAAAATCAGTACCGCAATGATGGGTGGGAAAATGAAGGACAAACCCTGGATGCTGCTAAGGGGGCAGGGTACTGGAATGAAGCTAGGGGGGTACCACACCTTCTCCCCGCACCTCCACTCCCCAGCCCTCCCTGCCCTTTTCCACATTCACACACCTTGCATCTTTTCTTCAGCAGCTCTTGCTCCAGCTCTGGCATCAGGATGGATAGAAAAGTGGTGGTAGTGTGAAATACAGGAGGAGGGGCCAGAAGTCCCCTGCTGCTGGGGGAGATATTGCTTCTTTTTATGTTGCCTAAAACCAGTGGGTTGTTGGGGTTGTTTTTTTGTTTTTTGTTTGTTTTTTTTTGGGGGGGGGGGGGGCGGGCACTGCTTGGCATGCTTGTTGGTGGCAGAAATAAAAGAGGTGGCACCTTCCATAGCAGAAGAGAATCTCCAGCTGCTGTTTCTGTGATGCTGCTGATGCTTTGCCCTCCCTACTGCCAGAGAAGATGCTGAGTGTGGTGAGGGGTGCAGTACTGCCCACAGCAGAGTACTGGCTACTTACACCTCTTGATAATTGTATAAAATTGATGTCCAGTGTGATTTTATGGTAATTACTGTAGTATCTTTTTCTAAATCCAAGAATAAGTAGGAACTACTCAAGCTATTCAAGAATAAGTAGGATCACTTCATTTATCATTTTCTACTGAAATTCCTTGAGCAAAAAGCGGTGTTGTAGTAGTACTTGACAGTACTTTGGAAAAAAAGGAAGAAAATAAAAAGACTAAGTAGCAGCAAGTACTCTTCATACTTTCTTAGGAACCATTTTATGCATAGGTCATCATGCCAAATTTGGATAAATGAAAACACCTTTGAATGCATGGATTATCATGTCTCCATATGTCAAATAGGAAGAGAATGAAAGTTGGAAATTTTTAAAAGCAGATTAGACAGGCACTTAACTAAGATGGTTTACCTAGGGATGATCCTACCTTGAACAGGGGATTGGACTACGTTGCCTCCTGAGGTCCCTACCAGTCCTACTGTTCTATGAAAATAGATTACCTTGTGCGTACAGATCATATACTATAATACTTGAGTTACTTACTTCTAACCATGGAAAAAAATTAAATTTAAAATCCTTTTTTTCTATAGAGTTGCTGAAGAAAAGTTGTACATTTTGTTTTTTTAAGTAACTAGTTCTTTTCCTTTTTTGTATAGTTTGGAATCCTTAAAAAACTTATCTGATTTTCAACTACTTTAATTTTAAATCCTCTCTTTGTGGTGTGAGTGTAGCACAAAAGTAAGATTTCTCAAAGGCTGTAAATGTATTCCTTCATCTTAATGTTTTAATTTTTCTTTATTTTAAATTTAGCCCTAATTTGCTTGATTTATAATGATTGGATGTAGAATAACTGTATCCTTGATAACACATTTGACATGAAGGCCCCTGACAGATGTTACACTTGGGACATAATTAGCTGGTTAGTTACATCTTAACTATTGACCTGAACATACCTTTATTCAGTTAATGGTGTGAAAAAAAAATTAAAGGAATAAACCACAAAGTCATTACACAAAATATGTGTAATTAGCTATGTGGCTGATTCCCATCACATCTTAGATTGAATGAGACTCTGGTGCCCTCCTAAGACTGGTCATCTGATCAGGGCTCGCGACCATGGAAGCACATGCAGCAGAGCCTTAGGCTCCTATTCACTGGAAGCATGAGTTCTGATCCTATGGCAGCTGAAAGCCCTGATTAGCTACCTGGTGGTTGCAGCTGCAGGAACACAAGAGAGCCAAGGGCTTTTATGGACTCCTGAAGCTGGGGCTCCAGTTGACAGGCTGTCCCCAGCTGACTGGGGCTCCCAGCTGTGGGAGCACACAGGAACCAAGTTTGCTGTTTGCTGGTGCAAGGGGAACCGAGGATCATGATTGTGGTCCTGGGCTCCCCCTGCACTAACAATATGGTGCAAACTGGGATCTGATTCGCAGTCCCACAAGTGGGGTCCCTCACTCAAGGTGCCAGGAAGGCGGAAAGAAGGAAAGCTCCTCTACCTGTGAAAGCAATTTTATGCTGACCCTGAGAAGCTAGGGCAGGATAGAGAACCCTATAAACATTGATTTTGAGTTGACTGATCCCAAACTGGGGAGGAATTGGTTTCATCTGATTGACTCAGGAGTATTTGAAAGACTGAGATAGTGCAATTGGCCCATGAACTGGAAGGAGTTGATTTTCATGTTTTTGTTCCAATTAATTAATGGAATTTGTGTGTGACTGATTTTAATGTTGATTAAGCCAGGAATCTTGGATGCGCTGATTCTACTAGATTGTCTAATGGGCCCTTAATAAACCTACTAGGATTAATTAGCCTGAGGCCAGGAATGAATTGATGTATGGTGCATATCCCACGAACTCAGAAGAAGCATATTAATTGATGTGCCCAGGAGTCTGCAAGGAATTGGTTTAAGAATGGACTCAAAAATCCTAAATGCAGGGGTCTAGCTCATAGTCCTTATTTAGTGAACTACAAGTACCAGCCAGCAGCATCTTTAGCTGACACAATATCCTGGCCCTGACCTGGGACATTATGGACATGGTTAGGGTGGGGTGTAAGGAGAGGAGGAGCCCCACAAAACAAGACTATCTGGAGGACCCAGCAAATGTCACCATCCAGCCTCTATCCAATTCCCAAGTTTTCAAATAAAGAAACTCATACATCCTCACACGGCGGGCAAGAGAAGGACATCAGAGGTTGGTGATGACAGGAACATCCAGTTTTCCTCATGGCTCATTTCAGTAAAGAGTCAGGAAGACAGAGATGTTACTCAAATTGCCAATTGCTCAAATTGTGAGCAAAACTTTATAAAGGGGGATAAGGCAAGGTGCTGCATTTATTGATTACATGAGTTAGATATAGAGGTTCAGACACACTATTCATACATGCACACACAAATCATCATACACATTATTACATGCAGGCATGCACATACACAAAACAACCATATTATCCACACACCCACCAGATATAATTACCAGCAATAGTTGCTCAATATCAGCCCATAATGGCCAACCCAGGCTTATTGAGTAGATGATGATGATTTGCAGATTTGAAGCTAACAGCTGGAGTGGGGTGAACAGATGCATCTGTGCTCCAATGAAGCAGCAGTAGAGAAAGAGACTCACCCAACTTGGCATTTTCAAAGTGGTCTTTTATAGGGATTGGCATCCTTTGTGTCAGTGCTTTGGGTTTTTTCTGTTTTTGTGGTTGTTCTTCTTTCATCTTCAACTTATCTAAGCCTTGGAGTGTTTTTGTTTCCCATCTGGCAGTATGGGTGCATTCTTTCTCCTCATTATCTACTTTGTGCCCTAGGCCTAAAAGAGATTATTCAGCCATTTATTAATTAGTTTACTGAGTGGTAACTTACATTTGGTGCCTTGTTGCTAACATAAACTGTTAAATCTTCTTCTCCTGTCTCTATGCCATTTTCTCACCATTCACCCTTTTACACACTCATACATAAAGGCTAAACAGAGTTGGTTCACTTATGTCAAGCAGAAGGATACAAAATGGAGTTTTTAAGTTGCTTACAGGAGAAGACTAACATGGTTATATTTCACTATTATTACACTTTATGTTAACATCAGCTACATTAGTCCAGTTCATGCTACAGAGACCATGGCCTTATAACACCCACTCCCAACAGTATGGCATTTATAATCATTTGAACACAGGAGGGGTGATCTGAAAGTATTTTTGGAAACATTGATCTCATGGCTATATTGACCAGCCTGATCTGGCTACCTTGGCGCAGCCTGAAGTGGGATGGAACAAGCAGAGCTTGTCAGTCAATTGAGTCATAATTGCTATATTGTGCCAATGTGGCAAAAAGCAACTGAAGTTCCCTCCAAATCCCACCTCCTGCCATATCCTGTCTTTCCTAAGATAAACTTGTACATATACCACATTTCCCCTTTCTCCTACACTATTTGTATTCCCACAGAAGCACCTTTTGCTTCATCATCCTCAGTTTTTCCTTCCCTAGTATGTCACTCTCTTGCACATACATATATTGGTATATTTAGGATTATTTAGTCTCTTTCTGTTATTTTTGTAACTGAACATGCTCCAGTCAGTGAAAAGTGGTACCTAAAATCTTATCCTTCAGAAAATCTTAGAAAAGCATCCCTTCTTTCAAAAGACCTGACATCTTTCTTTGTTCTCAGTGAAGGAGAGATCCAAGGCTGTTACACAGACATTCAAAATAGTCATCACCTACCATTATTTTCACAATATTTTGTTAAACTTAAGCTTTCTGGGAAGTCTTATAATTTCTGTGTTTAGTTTTATTGTAATCATTTGAGGGGGAAAAGGGGGGGATTGTGCTGGATGCTAAATGTATTAATGAATAGGTTTTGAATATGATTGTAACTCAGAAACAAAATTAAGATCTTTCTTCTTGTAAGTTTTCAGAAATTTAATTCTTCCCTCAGTAAAAGCTCTGATTGAGGAGGGAAAGCTCTGTTTCCTTTAAAATGAGAAGACTGACTCCCTACTTGAAAAAAAAAAGTTAATTGGGCTTTTGAACTGAAGATGATATCCCCATCATGTGTTTCACTTCTTATTCACCTACTGTACATGGCCACATGAAGCTTTGTCTATGGCTGATTTGTTGTTTAGAAGGTCATTTAAGTTACATGCAAAATAGGAAATGAAATGTAAATCTCCTAACTGTCCTCTTAAAAATAATATATTAAAATAAGGGTAATGTTCTGTGTTCTCTGGAACCCCAAATCTCTAGATAGACCCTTTCTGAAGGAACTTTCAGATGCTGGTTCAGGACAATCTTAGACTGTTTATCTGGCTGATAAATAGGATCAAAGAGTGCCCATTTATTTTCTCTTTCTACTTCTCTTCAATGTAAAAATATGTTTTCCCTCTACCTTTTACAGAAGGCAGTTTGCTGAGAGCCTACTTACCCAGGTGTTGCCCATTCACTATGAGTTAATTCTTGTTTTCTGCTGGGGTGGAAAGCTGAATGGAAAAAGCTTAACTAAATACTAAGGTCTGACATAACTTGAAGTATCAGTAACCTTTTATAAATAGGAGATTAATGTAAGGACTTCACCTGGACAGAATAGATCAAACCAGTCATTTGGGGGCATACTTTAAATTTCATCAAAAGGCGCGCACATTTTAATTCATTCTGGTTCAGCAAGGATTAAGAATTAAAGAGTACAAGGCAAATTATCATCTCAGACTTTGTTAGTGAAGTTGATCCTGTTAGCATAGCATTACAAACAGCCCATTTTAGAGTTGTATTTTATCAATGAAAGTAAAACGTTGTTGTTTTTTTATATCAACTCCTTCAGGCTAAGTTTGGCCATACAGCTGAAACATTGTAGTTTAATAGACATTTTTTTAAAATGAATTAATGTTTTCATCTGTTATACAAAAATATAAATGTGTACCTGATATGGTATAATAAAAGTGTCCATTTATGAAATTTTAAATCCTTTTCTTATAGAATGAAAATAGCTCTTTAGGTAACAGGTTAAGGTTTTAATTCTCCAAATAAGCAAATAAATACATACACGTGTAAATAGTCATGTTTGAGTTCAGTGATGCTATTAGCATGTAAATATTTACAGGAGATGGATACAAATTAGTAAATTCTGTCAGCCTTTGGAATTTTTCTACCTCAAACTGAAAAGATCTATTATCATATATCAGTTTTCACCAAGGAGTGTTGTCTGTTATCATTTTGTATATAATTTTTTCTCAACACACATACAACTAGAGCTATGCACATATGTTCATAAGAGATTAACTGCCAGATTTTATTTAGCTCAAGCCCCTGCTCTAACACATGAATATCTGTGGTAAGAAATGCAACTAGTGAAGTTAAAACTACTTCTTTAGCCATCTACTAAAATTCAGTGGCTGAATAATATGTTAAAAAACTAAAACCAATTATTGACTAGGTAGATTAAGTGCCTTGCTGCACATTATACTTAACATATGCTAAATGTATAGAACATTATATGGTATTAAAGTTAGAATGTGTTTGAGTTGTCACAAAGTAACATTTAGCACAACCTCTGATTTTAACAGCTTTCCCTCTGCCAGTAGAGGACCACATTTTTAGAATATTTCCAATGACTGTTGAAAACAGCCGAGCACAGAGGAAATTGCTATAATTAGCCAATCATCTAAGGACGCAAATTCCAGCCACTCTTTGGCCAGACACAACATTTCCTTGATGGACTGTCACAGATGGGATTTATGCTTCAGTGGTTTTCTGGAGATATTGCATGGCAGAACCAAGAAAATCCTAGTCTTGGCCAATGTAATCCATAGGCCAATGGGATCCACTCTGTGTTTCATGGCAGCACAAGTTCCTGACCTCAATGAGGTACTATTTTGAGGACCATGATGTTTCCATAGGTATCATGTTGGCCCACTTTCAGGGAAAGCAAGATGACAACATACAACCCATGAGAACATTATTGGATGCTACCTTGCTACTGCTCAGACTGGTGGAACTAGCTCATGCTGTAAACCTGGGATGATTAACAGTGGCAGTGGAACTTTAGGATGTCCATGGCACAAGTCTGTGGAAAGACTTGAATCTGGTCATTTGGAAGTTGCTGCACATTGACAGCCTCTGTTCCATTGCCAGCCAGTTCAATCTGGGGTGGACAATGGCAACAATGCCCATGCACAAAGAGGGCCGTGCCATAATTGAGGAGCTGGAGCTTTGCTTCATCTAGGTCGGGGCCCATTGGAGGTTATTGCTCAGTTCAAACACTTAAGCTTCCTGAACTATGTGAGAGCCACCAATGGGACCCACATACCCATATGTCCCCCCCTCATTGTATCTCAGATTACATAAAGGATTCTTTTCAGTGGTACTCAAGGCAGTCATGGACCACAACAGCACTTCACTAACATCAACATTGGATGGTGAGGAGGGGTACATACTACTCACATATTCAGGATCTCTCGTGTCCCAGAGATGCTGGAGCAAGGCCAGTTTGCACCCAGCACTTCCACCATGGATGTGGGGGGTCTATGTGAGAGTTTAAATCAGGGCCTAGGCCAGGAACTGGAGGGATGGAGTCCTGCTTTGGGGGTTGG
>NW_005842633.1:358043-361667 GCF_000455745.1 Alligator sinensis
GCATTGGATGTTTGTGATGTCTTCTTGGGAGGGGGAAATGGAGCATGGGCCACTGGGTGGGCTAGGATTGTGAATGGCTCAAGTTCAACAGAAAGCCCAAAAGGAACTCATTTCATAACTGTGCAAACTTTATTTCTTCAACCATACTTAAGATTTTGCAAACTGTACTAACCCTTATCTACTGGTCTCCTTCCTAGATGGGCAAGTCCCTGGGAGTGGCATGGCATGGAAACATGTTTCTCTAGTGTGAACTGGCTGACTGATGGAACTCAAGATCTGCATCTTCATGGACAGGGCTGACTCTACACTGCTTGGAAGCTTACTCACAATGAATAGTGCCATGGCTTATCTGCCCATCTGATTATTGAAGCTCAGGTATGTTTGTGGTACTGGCCCCCTGTGCTGGATGCCTGGAAGCATGGTGTCATTTTCCACCACCCCAGGGAACAGAAGGGCAACCAGTGCTTGGGTGTTCAGTATATCAGTCACTTGTTTGTCATAGATACATAGATTCATAGATTGTTAGGGGCTGGAAGGGACCTTGCAGATTATCAGGTCCAGCTCCCACCCCCCACTCTAAGTAGGAAGACACCTGGGGTCAAATGACCCTAGAGAGGTGACTGTCCAGTCTCCTCTTGAAAACCAACAATGTAGGTGACTGTACCACCTCCAGAGGGAGTTTATTTCACAGTCTGGACACCCAGACTATGAAGGAGTTCTTCCTTGTATTAAGCCTGAAGCGGCCTTCCAGGAGTTTGTATCCATTAGTTCTGGTCTTCCCCAGGGGTGCTCTAGTGAACAGTTTTTTTACCAAGCTCCTGATGCACTCCTCTGATATAGTGGTACGCAACTATCAAGTACTCTCTCAACCTTCTCTTGTTTAGGCTAAACAGGCCCAGGTCCCTCAGCCTTTCCTTGTATGGCTTGCCTTACAAGTTCCTGATTATACACATGGCTCTTTTATGGACCTCTTAAGTTTTTCCACAACCTAATTGAAGTGTGGTGCCCAGAACTGGATGCAGTACTCCAACTGCATTCTCACCAGTGCTGACTACAGTGGGAGTACCACTTTCTTAGCTTTACATGAGATGCATTGGTTGATGCATGCCAATGTATTATTTGCCCTGCTGGCCACCACATTGCACTGATGGCTCATATTCAGGAGATCATTATGCCAGGTAACTTTTGGTTTTGGTGCAAGTCAAGTTGTCACCCAAGGCCTGTATGTATGTTGAGGGTTGTTTGCCCCCAGATGGAATACCTTACACTTGGAATTATTAAATTTCATCTGGTTCCGGTCTGCCCAATTCTCTAGCCTCTCCAAGTCCGGTTGTATCTGCAACCTATCTTCTGGCATGATCACACTGCCAAATAACATTGTGTTGTCTGTGAACTTGGCCAGTGAACTTTTCACTCCCCCTTTCAAATCATTGATAAAGATGTTGAAAAGCAACGGTCCAAGCACAGACCCCTGAGGAACACCACTGGCCACTTCATGCCAGGATGAGACAGATCCATTCATGAGAACTCTCTGGGTCCTCCCCTGTAGCCAGTTTCCCACCTACTGAACCATCGAGCAGCTGAATCCACAATCTTCCAGTTTCCCCACAAGGATAATGTGGGATACTAGATCAAAAGCTTTTTGAAAGTCTAGGTATATAATGTCTACCTTGTCTCCAAGTCCAGGTGGTGAGAGACCTGGTCAGAGAAGGAGATGGGATTGGTGAGACAAGATCTATCCATGACAAAAGCCAGGCTGTCATTCAGAATCTTACCTTCCAAGAGTGTATTGCACATAGATTCTTTAATGAGCTTTTCCATGATTTTCCCTGGGATAGAGGTTAGGAGGATTAGCCTATAGTTTCCCAAGTCCTCCCTCTTCCCCTTCTTGAAGATGGGCACAATGTTGGCTCTCTTCCAAACCTCAGGGATTTCCCTGTGCACCACAAATTCTGAAAATCTTTGCCAGGGGTTATGTGATGACCTCAACCAGTTCCTTCAACATTCTCAAATGAAGTCCATCTGGTCCTGCTGACTTATAAATGTCTAGCTTTTCTAGTTGGTTTTGTGCCAGCTCAGCATCCATAGTGGGAAGGCTAACGTTCCCAGCATGCCCCCTATGTGTGTGTCCACACATGCAAGCACATGCGCTTGCAGCAGTTCAAATAGAAGGGCTGGAAGTTTGAGCTGGGGCTTTTTGCTTCAGTGCACATGCTCAGACATGCACTCTGTTGTGGAACAAATTGTGCCACTTGGGGCAAAATAACCCTGCCTGGCTCCTTCCGGATCTGCAGCTGAGGGAGCTAGAGCCCAGAGCCAGCACCTGTGCTGTCCCCATCAGTATAAAAAGCTGCCTTGGCAAGTATCTCAGGGCTACTAGCTCTCAGGAGCTTCTGGGGACCAGCCAATTGGTAGCTGGGGACACTACCTCTTGTGTCAGCTGGACAGCTGAAGCAGCCCTTAGAGTTCCCTGTACCCTCTCTGCAGCAGTCTGGCAGGGGGGGCTGCTGCCTGTCTGTGACGTGCTGTGCCCCTGCCAGACCCAGATGGGGAATGCACAGTCAATAGAGGCATCTGCCCCGCGGGTCCAGCTGCCAGTGGACTGTGGTTGCAGGGTTGGTCTTTGTGCGGCACTACTGCCATGTGCGCCCCCTCCCCAGCCATCTGAGCAGCGATCACCCAGAAGATGTTCTGGGTGTGGTGGCCTGCTTTGAACTGTCAAAGCATGTCCTCCTGGCCCCATTTGGCCAGAAGGTCAGCCACAGCCAGCTGGGTCCAAGGTGCCAGCTCCGTGCAGACAGGGTCCTGCCACTGGCCTCCCTAGCAGGGATTCTGTTGTTCCCTATTGTAAAACTGAAACATGCCTGATAAAAAATCCAAAAGTCACTCTGTAAAACACCCCCAAATCCATGTTCCTCCACAAGTAAAACAAAAGACCACTATAAAGAGACACAGACAGACAGACAGCAATCAGTTGGGCAATGTTTCATTGATATATCTACAGTGTTAAAGCAAGTCTATTATCATAATAATAAACTGAACAATAAATATGTTTCATGAATACATAAATATATGTTTTGCTGCCTTCCCACAGAGGTTACAGCCCCCCAACAGGGGTTCAGCCTCCACACAAGAGATAAAGCCCCCAACAGGGGTTACAGACCCCCAACTGGTGGTTTGGCCCTGACACAGGGGCTATGGCCCCCCAACAAGGGCCAAATGGCCTCTGCAGGGGCTACCACCCCCCTGCAAGGCCCACATGCCTCACCCCAGCCCCCTGATGGCTGCCTCACCCAGACCCACCTCCTGCTCCCCCAGACCCTCCCAATGGCTGCCCCACCCAGCCCCACCCCCACTTCTACCCCCAGGCCCCCACAGCTGCCCCCAAAACTCCAGGCACCTTAACTTTAAAGAAGAAAAGAAAAAGTGGGGGAAAAAAACAGAAAAAAAGCCTCTACTTACCTTAGAAACAGTGGTGAGGGGGCTCCAGGGCCTCCTGGCAGAGCCCCCCACCCCGGGCATCACAGGGCAGTGGGGGACAGGAGGGCCTGGGCTGGGGCTGCTGGAGCTGTTCCTCTGCCCTGCACTGTGTGGACGGGGCCCCAGTCAGCCAGACAGCATCTA
>NW_005842633.1:361908-372522 GCF_000455745.1 Alligator sinensis
TTCCCTACAAGTGCTGGCCATAAATGTATAGTCCTCCTTGAGGACCATCCCTATCTTCCACTGTGTGTACACCTCTTTTTTTTTTTTTCTTTTTTAAGAGGTCTGCAATGTCCCTATTAAGCCAGGAGGGCTTGACAGCCCCTATACTACTTTTCTCTTTGCAAATCTTATCCTTCGGGAACAACCATTCTTTGTGAATCCTGTTCGTCTTCTCTTCCTGGTCCCACATTGCTTCCCCTACTAATACTCTGAGCTTGTCAAAGTCAGCATTTTTGAAGTCCAGCACTTCAATCTTTCTGGTTGATTTGTTGACCTTGTGGTAGATAGTGAACCTGATCATTTTATGCTCACTGTCACCCAGGTTACCCTCAATGTTCAAGCCACACATCAGATCATCTCCCGTAGCCAAGACCAAGTCTAGGAGAGCAGTACCTCTGGTTGGCCCTTGCACTTCCTGGGTCAGAAAGAGCTCCTCAATCATGGTCAGGAAACTGCATGAATGATCTCACCTAGCCAAGTGTTCCTCCCAATCTATGTCTGGGTAATTGAAGTCACCTATGATAACAAAGTTCCCTGCACATGCAGCCTCTGTCAGTTCTCAAGAGAACTCCAGATCCAGCTCCTTCTCTTGGTTTGGTGTTTTTATTTGTATTTTCATTTGACATCACTGACTACTTTTCAAAATCTGACTTTTTGGTAGTGCCTTGCCTTTTGTTTCCCTTACATTGACATATGTTACAATTAGACCATACTACAGACATTTAAAATATGAGGGTGCCAATACACGTGCTCTGATGCATTCTAATTAGAACACATTGGAGCAGACTTGATTAATTGAGTCTACTGGAGTGTACTAATTAGAATGCCCCAGAATCCCATGTATTCAGCATCCCATATTTCAAAATGTCAGTGGGTTTTCGATGAGCTTCAGTTAAAGCACCCCTACAGCCATTTTGAAACATGGAATGCTGAATACACAAGACACTGCCACATTTTAATTAAAGTAGCTCCCAAGAGCTCTTGGGAGCTACTCTAATTAAAATGCCTCCCCCCACCCCCCAACCCTGGAGTACCTGAATAGGTACCTGAGTGCCCACACATTAAAGCTTGTTAACTACTGAGACACTCACATCACTTCAGGTGAGGACAAACTTTGCACTGTGCTACATAGCTTGTGATAGTGTAACTTCAGTCAACACCTTGAATATAAAAAAAGAAATCGAATTATTTCAGAATCCCAGCTCCCAGCCCACCCCCTCCCACCCCTCTTCCACCTAATCCAGATGTCCTGACCTCTCTAGTGTAGAGACAGAGTTGTGCAGGCAAGATCTGGTATTAGCCCTTAACAGATGTCTGGTCACAACACGTTCTAACTTTAACAATGCTTAACATTCCACAGATTTGGTATGGTCTAAGTATAATGTGTAATTTCAGCATTAACCTGTTAATATTTCTTAGCAAAGTAAATTGAACAATACTCCTGTGCATGAAGCCACCTAGTGCTGCTGTATTCTTGTCCTGTGAGCCCTAGAGGTTTTAAGTGCTGTTGGAGTGGAGCCACTAAAGTGTGCCTGATATTTCAAAAGCTAAAGCTTAAATAGGCGACCATAGGTGCAAAGTATATTTCAGTGCCTTTAAAACTTTTCTGTCACATAAAGATAAAATGAATAATCATTTGCAAGGTTGAATTTTGAATCAAGACAGTCAGGGCTGGAAAAAAAAAAAACATTTAATTGAAAAGAAGGAAGGAAGATACTATTTACAGCTTTATCATTCCAACTGCATGGAGCTTTTCATAAAGAAGATGAAGAGATATACTATATACTATCAAAATTGTACTGCTGAGGTTTATTGGGTTGTTGAATAATCTTCCAAGCAACATGTTAACACATCTATCATATGTAAAACAGTATCAAACTGCATGCTGCAAGGAGAAAACTGGCAGAGAAATGACAAAAATGGCTTTCTTTTATGTCTAAATTAATGGTTTACTTATGGTCTACTTCAGAGCTTAAAACTAAATGTTATGCTTGATTTTTCTAGTTAAGGTCAAATTTTTCTGTCTTCACAATGCTTCATTTTACTTGCAGACTTGATATATTTATTTCAGGCCATTTTCACTTCAACCACAATCTGGAAAAAATAAATTGGCCTTGTGCCCTGCTGGGTTTGTCTAATTCACTTTGTTCTACAGATCCTTTAAATTTGGTTATTGGCTGATGCAATTCATGTCTAAATCTGCTTTCTCTTACCTGTTTTAATCCTATTGTGTCACAACCCTGCATATTAGTGTTTCCTTAGTGTTTCCTATTCTGGTATTAAATTAGTCTCAGTAATGAAACTCATTACTTATAAAAAGTTATCTGGGTATCTTTTTCAGTAATATATTTTTTTTCATTCTTATACTTCTGTAATAGAACTTTTAATATTATCTCATCAACTTTTTGTTCTGTGATGTTAATGAAAAGATTTGGAAAACTATTACTAACATGCAGTTCTTCAGGGCTCTCAGACATCTAAGTGACCGGGGACTGCACATCATGTGAGTCCCAAGGCCTGCACTAGTTCAAGCCTTGGGTCCCTGGGTGACCTCCCCTGTTGCACTATGCTCACAAGTCCCTACCACCCCACCTCCCTGCACACTTCTGGGCTGAAAACTGCCACCTCATCTCCCTGGTCATAGGCTCCCCTGCTACACCATGCCAGAGACTTCCCTAGCACCATGGTCTGTACCTCCGGCTCCTTCGGGTGCAGGCAGGGAATGAAAATTGGAGGGAGAAAGAGAGAACTCAGAACCATTACCTGGATTAGCTTTTGTGATCTCTTTCTTCCTATGGGTTCCTTTCTTGCTCGTTGTAACCTCTGTGTTTTTCACCTCCGCCCCCTCCTCGTTCCTTCCCACCTTCTGTATTCAAAAAAATAATTCACTCAACTTTATGTACTGTTCTATGCTTGTCCTTTCAAAATATCTGAGGAAGCAGATTTGAGGTCATGGAAGCTTATGCTCTTTATATATCTTATTTAGTTAGTGTATAAGATGCATATCTACCCTGAATTCTAATTCCCCATAATTTTAAAATAGAAAATTTTCCAATGGTAATTATTAAAACTTTGTAAGGTACTTTAAAATAACAGAAGAAACTGATGGAAGAAAATGAGATAGGAACATTCATATACTGGAAATGACCTGAGACTGAGAAAAGTCATAGGAATATTGTGTGGGAAAAGACCAACTGGGGCATCAAAAGTAGTTCCCTGCTATTGCAAACAACCATGTTATATATTCCCTGTAATAAATTCATTGGCAGTGATGTATTTTAAAGGCATTAGGGCACCATTGGTATCATCCTTGTCTTTAGTGTAAAAAAATTGAGGCTGACCCTTCTTTTTTATATTGTAGTGCAGTAAGAAATAGAGCAGGAGTACTGAAATATTTGAGATAAGGGATATCATCCATCAGATAAATCATGAAATGGGGGCTCTGCCTGAACTAACTAATCTCTTCAGATGAAAGGTAAGAATATCAGGACATTCTGTCAAAGTTCTACACAGACAACCTAACCTGGCCCACCTGAGATTTGCCAACATAAAAGTAAATGCCTTGTATGAGATATTTAAAAAGCTAATGTGATTGCTTAGATAGAATTGAAATACATCATGTTTACTTTGGGTAGCTCTACATTGAAAATGACACGGAGCCTGGCTACCTCAGGGGACCACTAAAGGCATTCTAAACACATCCAAAAGCAGCTAGACATACTGTTTTCAGTACTAACACCTGTTCAAGCAAATAAGAAATTCTAAAACCTGTGTGGGTAGGTATCAGACTATGCAGCAGCTTTCTTTGTATAAGAGTGTTCTGCATACACAAATTCTGATTTGGTGCCTGCATGGGTTGCTGATTGAGGAAAACAAGCAAAGTTTTATGTATACAGGTGCAAGTGTGCACATATTTTGGAAATTTGGCCAAGTATTTATTCTACCTGATTGTTCATTTGATTTTTTTTAATAAGTTTGGTTGCTAGAATATCCACAGAAAGCAACCACATAGGGAGAATAAACACAAATAAAGCAATTGGATATTTTATGAACAAGTACTTATGCAGATTGTTTTAAGTACTTCCCTTTCTTGATTATAGGTAGCTAATAATTTAGAGGTAGCATAATTTGTGATAAAGTGATTAGATACTTTAACATTTATGTAGATTGAAAAAAAATAAATGTTTTTGAGGTAATTTTAAGATAGTGGGCCCATGTTATAGCTACTCTGTTCTTCTAGCTCTGCAGAGGAAATGCAAAGTTACTTCAGCTGAGCACCTGAAGATTTCCCAAGAACAAGGAAATGTAGGTACTATAGGTATAGTGAGAGGGGCTTGCCCAGAAGGCTCTCATGCTTTTGTGACTATGAGAAGATATAGAGGCCTCTTGGGGGCCATTACCAGCTGCCACCAGCCCAAAGTCTACACTAACTGGTGTGATGGGAAATGTCAACCTCCAGCTAGACCTAAGAGATGTGAAAGTCATTAAAGCCATGTTCCTATTTCCCTCAACTTGGGAGCTCTGTATTTCTTGCTAGCAAGACAGACCAAAAAAATAGACCCATTTAAAACAAATATATATTTTCTCTTCTAGCCTATGAATACATACAGACATTCCATTTAGATTGGTCTAGGCAGATGTAGCTCAGTCAAAACCCATAGGAGGGCAGGCATTCACAGTGTATAGGACAAGTTAAAAAGGGCACCCGTACCCTAAATTTAGGTTGCTTCCAAAGTGTATTAAGTCTAAATTTATAAGGGGTAGACTGGTCTATCATAAGCCTTCACTGTTCTCCTATGAATTAAAGTTAGGCTTCTGTCCTCTGGCATCCAAGCCCTCTATCACAGAGAGGTGTGCTGGCACTCAGCCAGCACTCAGCTACTCTGGTAAAGTGCCCAGAAAATCCTACCTCTAGACAGTCTCAGGGCTGAGGAAGTGGGACCCCTCTCCCCAGCCCCATCTCCAGCTGCAAGCAACTGCAACTGCAGTCATGGGGAACCAAGGCAGCTGTATTCCCTATACTTATCCCAGACTCCTGGGCTATGCCCCCACACTCCCTAAGACCCCATAATGAAACACACCACAACCTACATGGAGATCCAAACACTGAGGCCAGGAAAACCCCAAAACTCAGGCACAGCTCCACAGCCCCAGACCCTGATACTTGCACTCTGAGCCAGGGACCCCAAACCCCAAGATTTGGACAAAAGCCCACAGCCCTAGATACTAACAGACACTGAGCCGGAGACCCCATACCACAAGATTCAAGCACGTCCCCACAGACCCTGTGACCCAAAGTCCAGCATCAACCCACCCACCCACCAGGACAGTTTGGCTCTTGTGCAGAGGCAGAGGATAGAACCTCAGGACTGGGCCATCACAGAGGCAACCCTGTCACTTCTGGGGCTTAGTCACAGCCAGCAAATACCTAACCTGTGTCAACTAGGCTTCTGGCACTGTATTTTTGGTCAGCAGACACATGTTCCTGGAACCATGAACATCCAACCTGGGGTATACAGATACCTCTGGAAATTTCAGGATCAGGTGAATTGTAGCAAGCCACCCCAGGACCTCAGTTTCAAGCCCCTAGAAATCTCAAGGCTATGAGGATGGACTGGCCAGTGGATCTGTGGCCACTCTGGAGAAGGGGTCACATCCAATTGGAGTGAGAGGGAGAGACACACACTAGGACCCAAACCCATACACACCCATCTGCATCCTTGCAACTAGCACTCACCCAATGAAGACTCCCCGGATACTACCACACACCATGGTAGACACCATCCCATCCTCCTCTGGTTCTCAACACCAGACACAGAACTAGTTCATGCTAGAGAAGGGGTATCTCATCTCCCATCAGGATAAGTGGGAGACCCAAGAGCAGCTCTGCAGTGTGCACTGCAACTGAGAGGTATTCAAGTGGATAGCCAAACAGATGCACACTCAGTGCCACATCAGGGACTGGCTACAGTGCCAGGTGAAGAGGAAATGTGTGAAGGTACAGTACATATGTGTTCATGATGCCAGCAAGACATCTGGTTGCATGAGGCACCCCATGCCTTTCTATAAGGAGTTGTCCTGCTTCCACACTACCAATAGGGCCATTGCCACTGCACACAACTTTGGCACCACCAGGGAGGAGGAAGAGTGGGACAAAGGGCCCAGTGTCCTTGGAGTTGTGAGAACATAAAGGCCCCTAGAGATGGTGGCTACTGCAGGTAGAGGCACATGAAGGAAGTCGTACTGAGGCATCTGGTGCCTGAGGACAAAGCCATCCCAGATACCAGCTTCTTCCGTGAGCTACCCTCCCCTACATCCCTCCCCCAACAGCCCTCCCCTCAGCAGCCTTCCCCATGAATGCAGGTCCCCAAGCAATCCCAGGACAGCTGGAGCAAGGCAGTTGGTTATGTTGGGGGTGGGGGGAAGGGGGAGGAAAGGACTGGAGACACTTATGACCCTTGCTGAGGTATGGAGGAGTGGGATATCACAGCTCCCACTTTGGAGCTTGTTGTGGGAGTAGGGAGGCTGTTTTTTTGTCAATGCTCAGGTTACATGGGAGGAGTGGGCAGCTACTCTCAGGGACCATGATCATAGGACTGGTCCTGATGCAGGGAAGTGCTGTGGCCACAGTAGGGATAGACACTTGCCAGATCTGGTCTCAGACCATGAGGTGAGCCCAATGTGTGGCCAAGGATTGTGGGGTGGCTTTCCTCACAGAAGGAGACTGGGACCTGTGGCCTATAGGCAGAAGTGTGCAGGTCCCTCAGAGGAGAGTGAGGAGCCCACAGCCCCAGACGTGGTAACACCTTCTATCCCACAGCCAACCCTGCACATGTCCTTCACCCTGAAGCTCTCTCAGGTAGACTGTGGGTTGGGAATCACTCAGTTGTCCAGCTCCTACATGGAGAAGTCCTTCATTTTCAGTCAGAAGTCTGGAAATGAATGTGCCAATTTTAAATCCCTATCCCCTCCAAGATTCCATGGTGGGTGCTTCTCCTGAAGCATTCCTGACTCCCTACCCCATTCTCCCTGAAGCTTCCCTGCCTCCCTACCCCATTCTTCATCCTAATCAAGCCTCTAAGGTAATTCTCCCCATTCCCCACCCTAACTCTTCTCCCAAGGTTTGATTGTTTTCATCCATGGGAAGAGGAACCAGTTATTAACATGTTTAATGTTGAACAGGTATTAAATACAGTGAAAGTTTGGCAACTGAGAATGTATAAACTGAGGCAGGCATGTCCTTTCCTTGCATGACATCCTTTTGAATCCTACTGTGCATCCTTTGCAGGGAAGATATCTAGCCAGCCATGTATATGGCCTCGATGGGGCCTGAGGAACCTGGGACAGGAAGTCCTTCACCCAGTGTCTGGACTTGGGTATCTGGGGGTTCTACCTCCTGAAGCTTTCCAACCCTACTCATCCTGGGAGTGCCTCTGGTCCTGGAGATAATCCACCAGAGCTTCCTGAACTTGGACTCTATGGTAGTTTAGTGGGCTAGACTACACAGTGGCTGGTGGGGCTGCTACCTGGCTGGCCTCTGAGCACCATGCCTACTTCACCCAGGCCTCGCAAGGGACCTGCCCCCTGGTCTCACAGATCTTGTAGAGGACACATTCATAGCCCACCAGTGTGCCTTGAGGCACCTGAAGGCACACTCCACAATCTTGTGGCACCTGCTCAGGCAGTAGTTGAAGTGCTGCTTCCAGAAATCTATCTGCCCCCAGTAGCGCTTCATGAGCCAGGACAGGAGAGGTTTCCCTGGATCCCCAATGATGAGGAGTGAGACAAGGACACCAACAACATTAATGCTGGGGACTCCAGGGATATAGTACCCTTTTCCATTAGCTGAGGGAGGTGTTGGGGTGTGGAGTTCTGGTGAAGATAAGGATGAAGCCATCCTGGTAGTCAACATTACCCTGCAGGATGATGGACAAGAAGAGTTGCAGTTTATGAACTCCTGGGTGCCTTGGAGCATGGGTGCCATCCACAGACCCCAGACAATTGGAGAAGCTCATCAGGCAGAAACTGGCGACAACCTTCCTCAGGTTGACAAGGTGGATGAAGTAGTTGGCCAGGACATTCTAGATGGCCTAGCAAATCTCATGAATGGTCTTTCCAGCTATGGACTTAGCCACGCCAAAGTGGTTGGTGACAGAAGAGAGACTGCAGGGTGTGGCCAGCTTCCAGATGGCAACAGCTACCTTCTTCTCTGGTGTAAGGGATCAGGTGATACTGATGTTCTGGTGCTCAATGCTGGGGGGCATTTTGTAGATGATGTCCATGAAGGCGACCCATAATCAGCCACATGAAAGTGATCAGTCCAGTAAAGGATGCTTGGTGGCCATAGGATGTGGTAAGTGACCTCACAAGGTCACATCCAGTACCCCCACAACGTGTGCACCAGAATCTATTGCAGACAAGAATACCCAACTACCTGTGGAGGCACATTTCTCACAAGAAAATCTCTCTGTCTCCAGTCTCTCAGTCCTGATCCTCAAAGGGAATTTACAAACCATTCTTCACAGCTGGGCCTGTGAACTTCACTTCATCAACCTCATGCAGAAGATGCATGCATGCATAGATGCATGCATAGATGCAGAAACTCATGGACTCAATATAGACATTGGATTTATGACACACTATAACCTGCTGGATATCTGACTGCTCAGGTACCTCTCCACTTTTACCTGCTACATCCCTCTTTCCCCCTAACCCAGCCTGTCCCTCACCCCCTGACACCTCCATTTCCATTTCCACTGACTGGCTTTCTTGCTGCATTGCATGCCAGCTTCTGGCTTCCATACTATTCCTTTCATCCAGGAACATCACACACACTAACTGCAGGTGCTTTCTCAGCCTGATGAAGGGTTTTAAACCTGAAAGCCCATGCCTCATAGATTTCATGCACATCCACATTCTGGATGACTTTGTGCTGTGGGATGCTCAGCTCTGCCTGTTTGTCCCACAGCATCTTGCCCCACTTGATGCTCCAGTGGAAGTAGCCTGCCACCTTTCTACATTTAGAAATGAGCTGGTTGGTTGTGATGGCACCATCAGCAGCAGCCCTGTCCCCCTCCAAGACATCCCTAACTATGAGGTGGAACTTGTGTGCCACACAGCGGATGGTAGGCATGATCTCCACCCAGATGCTCCAGATGTCTGTGGTGAAGTGCAAGGCCACCTGCAAACCTGCGTTGTGCATCTCCTCCCTCAAATACTCTCTGCATGCCTCATATGGGGAGGACACCACCATCCTACTGAAGGTGGTGCATGTGGGCACTTGGTAGGATGTGGCAATGAGCACCATAAGCTGCCTGAACACTCTCTCCGCTTTGCAACCTGCCCCTCGCTTTCTGTCCACCTTTGTCCCACTGTTCCAGGGTGGCCTGCCTCTGCTTGGGGGGACAGGGGCTTTGGAGTGAGTGGGGGACTTCTTTTTGGGCACTCTCCCACTAGCTGAGGAGAAGTGAGGGCAAGGGGATGGTGCCTCCTGAGATGCATTAGCATCTCATGGTGCTGAAGTGTTTTTCTTCCTCACCCCAGATGGTCTTACATTAGCAGTGCAGGCAGAGAGTATATCTGGGATCGTCTGCCACCTCAAAATGTTCCCACACCACACTGCACCCTCGCTTCTGGGGTGCAGGTGTGGATCCTGCCTGATCCCCCTCCTCAGTAGGCAGAAGCACAACAACAGGTGGAGAGACTCAGCTGAGCCACTTGCCTCCACAATCTCAATGTCAACCTCCTCTGAACTGCCTTCTGGGGTAGGAGACCTAGCTCTAGGGAAACACTGAGTTTGTGCTCCACTCCCCTCCAATTCCTCCTTGGTCCCCAGAATTTCTTTTGCTAGGGCACTCAGTTCCCCTGCTTCTAGATCTAGTTCCTCCTCTGACACTGGAAGGCTCAGGCTGGGAACTGACATGGGGGTGGAGAAGACTGTCATGCTGATGCTGTTCGTCATGCTGCTGGTGCTGGGGGTTATTATTATGACTGGTGTTATTGGAGGGGGTGCACATGCTGGAAGTGGCCCCACCTCCTTACTGCCACTAGCACCAGAAGCCTCATGCCGGCTAGTGCTAGGTAAGACCTGGAACCTGCTTTTCCAGCATGCTTCATATTTCAAGTGCTGGGAAAAATAATGTGCGTCTGTGTGAGTGTGTAATAAATGTATGTGTATTGAGTACTTTCCTGCAGTGCATTGTGATGAGACACTGCCAGACAGAGTACTGCTTTCTTTTTGTTTGCCAGGGAAAAAATAAGAACAAATAACAGGATTTTTGGGGAAGGGTAGCTATAGGTAAATAGGAAAGGATTGGCAATGGCTACAACTTGGTAGCAAGGCACTACCAAGCTGCAAGCTTAAAGATGCTGATCTCTGCTGCTGCTCCTTCTGTAGACACAGATGCAGCTACAAACTGGCAGAGAGCAGTTCACAAACAGCTTTTTATGGTGCTTCTCTGTCCCTCCCCCAGAGCACTGGGATTGAAAGGGACCTCAGTGACAGATTGTTGTCACTGGCCAGCTACAGATGTCAATATCATAGCAGTCCTTCTCCCCCTCCTCTCTCAACCTCTT
>NW_005842633.1:372553-379403 GCF_000455745.1 Alligator sinensis
CCTGCAAGTACGCCTCTGAAACAGCTCTGGAACAGTCTGAAACATCCGAACTGTTTTGGAAACATCTGAATCATTTCAAAACATTTCCAAAATGTTTTGGATGGTCCATTTCATTTTGGAGCTGTTTTGGAGCCTTGCATTTAGTTTCGGATTCAGTGTTTCAGCTGCCAAAATTTTGCACACCCCTAATATAGTGTCTGTTAGAGTCATGTAAGTTAACATGTAGGATGTGCTGTTAGAGTCATGTAAGTTGACAAACAGGTCTGTAGGCTTGGTTGCATGTGGTAGAGTGCCATGGCAGGGTGAAGAAGAGAGTCCACTTGCTCTGGGAGCCTCTGAGTTGGGTAGGAGAGAGTGGCCCCTGTGAGAAGGAACTCCCTGGGGTGGGATTTGGAGTCATGGTTCTCTGTGGTTGGCAGCCAATTAGCAGTTGCCCAGGCACTCAGCTGCACTCAGCAATCCCTGGAAGCATGAGGAGCCCAAAGGGTATGCTGGGATGCATGCGCAAGGGCTCCTGTCTTCAGGCCTCTGTCAGCACAGATGGCCTGCACACCTTCACCAAAGGGCAAATGGCTGCATGCTGTACTCCTGATCTAAGCTTAGGTCACTCCAATATAACTGCATAACTTAGACCAGTTCTTCTCCACGCTTTGTGAACATTTGTATGCACCCTATGCCTTCTAAAAATAATATGAATTTGTATAGTTTATTTCAGCCTCCATGTTTTCAGTCAAACACAAGAAATCTCAGCTAATTTATTTCTTGAAAATAATTTGAATTATTTAGATACTATTACCATTCAAGTTTAGGTAACTATTTCTCACAAGTAACAATCGTAGTAAGTAATAGAAAATGTACACGTGTGTGTTAAATGAAATTGAATCTAGAACCTACTGGCAATTTTAGGAACTCAACACACTTCTGTATACAGTGTTCATTTAACATGAAACAGCTATAGGGACATTTTGAATACCAGCATACATGGTGATTTTCTCATTACTTATGTTTGGATATTGAACAACTTGCTTCATTGCCATCTGTCAGAACAATTTTTGTTTTGTTTGCATGGATGACGTGTTACAGTTACTTTAGTTCTTACATTTTTTTTTGTTCAAATCCATCATTTAGAATTCAACTATGTTACTATGATAAGCAGAATTTGTCATGCTCTCTGAAAACATGTTGTACTGCAAAGGATGCATACAGTGTGCATTAAACTATACTGTATCTCAGAATGCATAAAAAAAGATTTGTACTATTAATAGTGTGTGAAATCCAAAAAAGTTCATAGCTAAATATCAAATGAGTAGTAATCTCTCTCAAATGCTCCTGATACTGTAAGAATTCTCAAGTTTTAGGATCTTTTCTGGCTGTCTCCTGCAGTTCCATAGTATGGTGGATCCCCAAGTAAAGATGAGAGAGACAAACTGTAACAGGGATCCCCTGTCCCCATTCTTTGAAAGGTGGTGAATATAACTGGAGGTAGGCTAAAGGGCAGCTGAGGGCAAAGTAGCAGCAGTATGAGCTGCTCAGGTGAATGGAGCTAGAGGTTGGAAAATGGCAAGCTGCTGATGGTGAAATTAACCATCAGCCCCTGGGCCCTGGGAACATGAGACAGGGTCACCTGACTAGAGGCGGGTTGGGCTTGTGATGTATAAGCCCAGCCTCTAGCCTGGAATGAGGCAGTCTGGCCTTGACTATTGCAGGTCATGGAGCTCCTAGATGACAACTGGCTTCAGTGAGGAGTCAAGCCAGCCCAGGAGAAGTACCTGGTGGGCTGAAGGGATGGAAGTAAGCCAGCCTGAGAAGCAGGCCTTGAGTATTAAAGTCCCAGAAGGATTTATGTTTGAGTTAGGACTGGTTAGGTCACTGGTTTTTCATTTGAGGTTTTTCTACCAGAGGACCAGATTGTGCATACAGGGGAGGAGAAGTCCATGGATGGAGTTCCAAAAAGAAACTCTCCACTACTGGTGACTGGAGATAGATCCTTGAAGATAAGCTGAGGTGTAGTGAAACTGGAGCCCCAGGAGAGGCTGCATCCATGTCAGGCCAAGGCTCCTGAGCTGAGGTCTCAGACACTGGACCAGGGCCGAGGGCTTGTCCAGAAAAAAATGGGGCCAAGGAAACCAGGACAACTGAAGCCCTGACAGGTGCCTGGAGGCTTCAGGAGGTGCTCTGTTAAAGGGGAAGAACCTGAGGGAAGTATGGACCCCAAGGCATGAGTGTGGTAAGGACAGAGCTGGCAGATGAATGAATCAGAAGAGCTACCCCTGGCACCAAGGACCATTTCCTCAGTAAACAAACACTAACATCAAAGGTGCAGCAGACGATAGACTGGAGGTGAGGTGGGACTCAAGAGAGCTGGCAAGCAGGTTGGACTGCAGGGAGCACCAGGTGCCATGGTGGCAGACCTATAATGCCTGTTACAAAAAGTTAGATCTTGGCAAAGATGGCAATAAAAAATGATGTTAGTGAACCTTGTGTCCCTCTACATCAATGCTGAACTTGGATCAGCATTTCTATTACTCTCTAGCCTCATGCAAACTTTAGATAGATATTGTATGTGTGTTGTGTCTATAAAATATTCTATGGTACCAGTTTCACACATGAAGGATCAATTTTGGAAAGATGTTTAGTCACCTAAAAAGACAGGTATTTCCCTAGTGGTCTTTCTTAAGGCATGTAGGCACCAGACATTTGTAGATTGCAATAACAAGTGAGTACTTAGGTGGGTTGAAATATCATCTGGTTCCTATCTGTAGTTTTAAATGACCAAATATCTTTTAAACCTGTCCCTAAAACTGCCAACAGTTACTGTGAAATGCTGTATCAAGCAGACTGAAAGAATGCTGCCAAATGTCCTGCTGGCCTACTGGGGCAATACAGGGGCTTCCAAACATGATTAAAGAGGATCACAGAGTGGCAAAAGGTCCTTTAGAAAACAGGTCCTTGTTTTGAATGTTTCAGCAGGCTTGTAAGTGCAGTTCTGCAGTTACTTTTTAAAATGTTAGTCACATGCTAATACTCGGCATATGTTTTCTTTGGAGCTTGTGAAACTGCATAACATTTGAAAAAAATAAAGAGACAAGTTCATTGCTCATATATGCAAGGTAGATATTCAGCTAATATGAGTTGTAGTATCTTCTTTGAAGTTAATTTGAGAAGTAGCAATTCTGACCAGGTAATTATATGCCTCTGAAGTGCCACCGTAAGTTTTTCATACAGCACTTCTGTGCTGTTTTCTAT
The DNA here is from genome assembly GCF_000455745.1 of Alligator sinensis. Classification (NCBI taxonomy): domain Eukaryota; kingdom Metazoa; phylum Chordata; order Crocodylia; family Alligatoridae; genus Alligator; species Alligator sinensis. The sequence goes on from NW_005842633.1 coordinate 375,800, forward strand.
CAGATATATTATTTTCTTTCCTCTGTGTTTCTTCTCTTTTCCCCTTTCTTTCCCACCTCTTACATCTACAAATGCATTTGATCCAGCCTAAATTTATTTTGGTATAAACTAATCTGATGAAAGGACTTTTGGGCAAGCATCTACATATTATAGATTATGGAGCAGATTTGCTGCTCTTTGCACCAAGTTTCCTGCAGCACTGCAATGGACCCCACCACTACCAGGAGAAGCTGTAAGCTCCATCTGAATCTTCTAGCACCCAGCAGCCCTCTTTAAAAGCCATCCCCACACACTGATCTCTGGCCAGCCTCTTCTTTACCCAGGAGCAGCATGCCAAGTGCAGGGACAGCACACAGCAGCTGTCTCCTTGGCCACTCTGCTTCCCCTTGCTATGCCTGCTCCAGCCCCTTCTCCTGGCAGTGATGACCAGCACTCTGTGATCCTGCTGGCCACTGTGCTGGCCCTGCTTGCCCACCATGCTAACCACCACCCCAAAAATGGCCATCTTACCCCTCCTGGCTCCCCCATAATCAGCGATCACCTGCCTGGCTGCAGCATGATGTCCCAGAGCTCCTACCACCATTGCACAGCTGCCGCCACCAGAGACACTGATGAGGGACTCCAGGATGCCATCACCAGGGCTACTGTCACCCTTCTGGGTGCAGCATGCCAGCCAGGACTGGTGGTGGCATGTCATCCAGCACACCTGGGATGACAGGAACCATGGCCTCTGGCTGTTTCCATGTGGGTGCAGACACTGTGGGGAGTACAGTGGGTAGGAGGCTCACTCATGGGTGATGGCTGCTGGTCCCATGGTGTGGGCAGCTCCCCCTTCACCAGGTGCTGTCCATGGCCAGGAGGGAGGCGTGTAATCCTGGCCCAGTGCTGGCAGCTCTGGCTCTGTGCCTATTTAGAGCCAGGGCAAGTGGCAGGCCTGTGTGCTGGATGGCAGTGGACCCAGGGCAGGGGGTGGGCAAAGGGCCCCTGGTAGCTGGAGGTGCCACAGGACCTCCTCCTAGGCTCAGGTAGGGGCCTGCTGCTTAGCAGTGGGTGGTTGCCAGGGGGTATGCAGGGCTAGGGTTGGTGGCTGGACAGCAGGTGGCACAAAGGTGACCACCAGGGCCAGAATGGTGTTCAGCTCCTAGTGGTCATCATCTATGGACTGCACTGCCTGGGCCCAGGATGGTATCTGCTCCCACAGCATATGGAGCCACTCACACTTCAATGCCAGGAGCTCAGCCTCCTCCTGGTCTGCCTGGTCCTGCTCCTCCTAGCATTGGTCCCAAACCTCTTCATGCTGCTCCCATGTATCCTCCTGGGTGATGTCCTCCACCCATCTCACCTATGCATCTTCCACATGCTCCTCTGAGACTTCCACCAGCTGCTTAAGGAGGACAGTGAGATCCATTGTGCACCTCTGGTGGAGCCAGTACAACAACAGAACCCTGGCTGTGGCAGCTGGTGACCTTGAGGCTGCTCCTCTGCTGTCAAGAGTGGCTTCTCCCCTGTGTTCAGCTGAAGGACCTTCTGAGACATGAGACAGAGGCTTTTTGTGAGAGTTTACAACATTTCAGAGATAAGATGCTCTGCGCTAGGGGCCATGTGCTGCCCAGGCTCAGATCGGGGTTGGGCATTCACAGGTGCCCAGGGACCATGATATCTTGGTTGGGCAGACGTGGGCCCAGGTGACTGCCAGCCAAGATCCCCATCCCTGCATGCTACTCTGGGGCTGGTAGGCCACTGGATGCTGGCCTCAGGCAGCCTGCCTCCCCTGTCCCATCCCCAGGTTGGGACAGGCCAGGCTCCTGGCAGCACCTGCTGCCATGACTTCAGACCCTGTCCTCCCCTGTTCTGGAGGCCAACCATTCTACTGCCCTGCCACCTAGCCCATGGTGCCTGGGCTCGGGGGGTGCAGGGCTCCCAGACAACTGGGATAAGGAGTTGACTGCACTCCCACCCTCCCCACTGGGGCCCTCTCCAGAGAGGCATGCTGAAGCCAGCCCTTGCCACACCCCCACTACTACCACAGCATGCCCCTGTTGTGAGTGCCCTGGGCTGTGTGTAATGATCTTTTTGGGCAGACTGAGGGGTGCCCAACCCACCACACCACTACTGATAGGTGCCCAACCCACTATGCCACTATTGTTGCTGCTGATCCTCATGATGCCCTGGGTGCATCTGCACTCCTGCTATGGGACCATGAACTACAACAGTGTGGAGGCAAGCCTGGGCTGCCCCGCAACCTCTGCCACCACCTGGAGGGCTACCTGTGGCTGTGCTACATGTCCCTGCCCCCCAGTGCTAAGGATGACATTGCTGCCAGCATCGACATATTCCTCAGTGTGTTAGAGGCCCATGGCCACCTAGCTGCAGGGGTACAGGCTGATCAGTAAAGTTTAGCACTGTCTCCCATCTCTCTGTGTGCTGGGGTGGGGGGCACAGGAAAAGGAGAGTATAGGCAGGCAGGACAGTGGTGGGAGGAGGGGCAGGGCTGGGGACTGGGGCAGGGAGAACCCTTCCCCCATTGCAAGGTCATACTACATGGCCAGGACTGTCATGGCTGGCAGCTCAGCGTGGACTTCCATGAAAGCAATAACATGCAGCTGCAGCTGGTGTTCTTGGTCCATGGGGTGTGGCATGCAGGTACCTGGCCAGAGTCCCCCCTCCCTGGAAAGGAACTGGCACTGCTGGCACCACCAGCCAGTGGTGTCACATCTGGCCATGCCTCATAGCTGACACTGTGGCTGCAGAGATGGCGAGGCAGTCACTGGTCAAGGTTCCCCAAGCTGCCGGTAGAAACTACAGCTGGGGAGCTGGGTAGGATGGGTTGCTGGGCACCAAAGGGGCCCTCCCCAGTGAATTTTTTGGGGTGCCAACCAAGGCGGAGGCTTGAGCAAGCCACACATGCTGGTGTGTACTGCACACCTGTGGCCTGGGTCTCAGGGAGTAAGAATGGTGTCCAGTTGCTGTATGAAGGTTATTGACTTGTGGGCATGGCTGAACTGATGATTGTGGTCAGTCATGGTGACCCACTGTGCCTGCAAGGCCTTGACCTTTATGTGGCACTGCTCTGCTAACCTGTTGTGCCTTTGCTCCTGTTGTGCCTTTGCTCCTACATCCAGGAGTTTGTCATATATATGCAAGTTGGAATGCCCACTCCACTCAAACTGGTGCTGCATCTGTGCCTCACCCCACAGTGCCATGAGGTTGCCAGTCTCCTCTTTGGTCCATTTGGGACCCCAGGTGAAGTGCACAGGTGTGGGCACATCTGTGGATGCAGAGTAAGCCATGGTGAGCCCCATGTCAGCTCTCTGGGCCCCTGCACAGCTGTTCCTGAGTTGCTGGACCAGTCCAGCTGCCATTAGTACCCAGAACAGAGCCATGGCATGGGACAGTCAGCTGTGCATCAGAGGCAATGTCCCATAGCACCCACAGGTGCAGGGAAGGCTGCTAGGGGTGTGCTGCAGGCAGGTGCCACTGGCCCTGCTGGCCAGAGGCTACCTGCAGGTGTCTCTGGAGGCTGGTAGGCCTGGTTTGAGTGTGTAGCACCTTGCAGCACCCTGCAGTACCCTGCCAGCCTAGATAGAACCATCCTGGAAGCCGT
>NW_005842633.1:379434-398058 GCF_000455745.1 Alligator sinensis
CGATGCAACAGTGCCAGAGTGCTGGCAGGCAGGCACAGCTAGGCTGTGGCCTGCCCAGGGGGACACAGAGGCCTACAGTGCCCTTGGGCTTCCTGTCTGTGTGCCCCAAGGTTCCAAATGTCTTCAGACTTTTATGGCCTACAGACAGGGGCTGCCATAGAGGCAGACCAGCCCTGGGCCAGGAGAGGTTCCTAGCCCACAGACCTGGGGGTGGCCTGAGGCTGACTTCCTAGTGGCTGGGCAGACCCTGGAGCAAAATTGCTTCTGAGTCACATCTATGCATGTGCTACTGCACAGTAACTAATCCCACTTAAATTTGCTACTTTCATTTGCAGGTAACAAATTTAAGTGGTATTAAGGGGTTTTACTGTGCAGCAAGCACACACGTGTATAGAAGCACATGCTTACTGTGCCCCTGACAGACAGTACACTTAAGATGTGACTAAGCAGTTAATTATGGCTTAAGTAGCCACTTGGCCACATGTTCATGCAATTAATGGAGTGATAAAACAATAAATAAACCAGTAAATTATAATAATTTTTGTGGGATCTGATCCCTGATCCCACAATTGTACCTTGTGTCATGCATGTGTAGTATGGCAGGAGGTGCAAATGTTTGGATCACAAATCAGATCCCAATCTCACCTTTAACTGAACATCTGTCAGGGGCCTCTGGTATCAGGGCTGCTGCAGCTGCTATCTCTGATTTTGGGGGTTTTTTTTCAATGAAGGAAGTCTCACATTTATGCTTTCTGTCTATAATTGGCAGGCCTAGTGTAATTTAATATGTATTTAACTATAGGAAAACACAGAAGAGAGAGGCACATCAGTGTCACCCTGAAATGGACTAAAGATTTAGAGAGAAAAAAGAAAAGGTGCACTTTTTATATGGACTGTGCCACAATACTACAGCAGGCACTTCTGTTCACCTGGAGCTAAGTTCTGCTCAGAATACTGCTATACTAAATCTGTAATAAAAAAAATATTGAAATCAACTGAGTTGTACCAAATTTGTGCTGATGTAAAATAGGCATATAATTATGGTTAGGAAATAAGACTAGGACTCGGAATAACCTATACTTTATTCTCTGCTTGTCTGTTATTGAATGAGTCATTGAATTTCTATGTACCCTGCTTTTCAACTGTTAAACAGACAATATTATTGCCTTTTTCTACTCTATGTCTACTTGTCTTTTGCGATTACAAGCCTTTGGGATGTGGACTGATAAGAGAGACAAATAATTCTGATGTAATGAAGCAAATTGGGGAATGAACATTTAAAGAGCCTACTTTGCATAAAGATTTTGATCTTGCAACATTCTAGACTTCTGTCCATCTCTATCCACCTGATGTTATCCACCTTATAGGGATAAGTAAAGGGTCTGTCTGCCTGGGCCTGGAAAAGTAGCAACAATAAAAGTGTTAGTGGATTTAGGACCTGCATTTATTATTTACTGCACTTAGTCTTATATATTTCGGTTTGGGAATGTTGAGGACAGACAATTCTGCCACATGACTGAACTGATACATTTTGGATAATCAAAATCACAAGTTTCTAAATGGATCCCTTTATTTTAGATGTCTTAGCTCTGTGATATTTAATCTGATTATTATGTTGTTGATTTGTTTTTATTTTCTTCCTATCCTTAATTTTCTAGTGATACCTTTAGAATGATTTCTTATTTGTTTGTTTTTCCCCAGTGCCTATTCCACTGTAAGTAGTGGTTCTTCATTAAAAGGAAGGTTAGTGGTTTAAGTTTTGGAGGACACAGGGTGCATTTACATGAGATGCTTTAGTGTACAGTCGAACTACTAACATGCTCAGTTTGTGTCCACATCTACACGTGCAGACACTTACTGTGCAGTAATTGGTCCATTCGTGGGTAAATTTTCTACCTGCAAATACATGTAGCAAATTTACTCATGATTTATAACTGTGCAGTAGCACACTTGTAGACACCTGACTGGGAACACATTTCTCCAGGTAAGCTGGGCAGTAGGGGGTGGGAGATTGCTTCCTGCTCCCAGGAGCTGCCTGTTGCCAGAGCACCAGACCCCAGGTGAGGACAATGTCCCTGTGCCCTGGCAGCAGGGAGCTCATCCCTTGTTTCCCCATCATGATCACAGAGTGGGGGCTGGGGAGATTGTTCCCAGCCACATCTCCACAATAATGATTGTGGAGCAGGGCTGGGAATGGATTGGGAGCCTATTGTACAGCTGGGTAGGGAACAGCTGAACCATTGGCTCCCAGCCTGTTCCCTACCCAATTCCATGATCATGGAGCTGGGCAGGGAACAGGCTCCAAGCCCCCACCTCATGATCATGGATCAGGAGCTGGATACTGTTCTGATCAGAGGAAGGCCCCAGCCCCATGTCCCAATTGGGTGATCAAGGTGTGGGTCATGGAAAGAACTGCAGGGGAGGGACAGATCCTAGCCCCCTTCCCCGATCCACTAGTGTGGCAGCTAGCAGCAAGTCCCTGAGAATACCCACCAAGCTGGGAATTACTGCTAGCTGCCCCACTGGCAGATCAGGGAAAGGGGCTGAGACCTGCCCTTCCCCTGCAGCTTTGTCTTATTCCCCTGCCCGCAGTTGGGGAGGCAGGGCTAGGAGGTCCCTGCTGCTGGGGAAGGGGAACATTGTCCCCACATGGGCTATGGTGGCAGAGCCTGGCCTGGCAGCAGCCACCTCCCTCCCTCTGGGGCAGGGTGCAATCTCTGAGCCCCCATGCTCCATCTTCCCTGCCTGTCCCTGGGCAGGGGAACCTAGATATCCCCCTGGCTGCTTCAGGGTGCAGGTGCAGGGCTGCAGGGGGCAGGAGCAGACTGTTGTCAAGAGCAGCAGATCTTCTCCTGCACCCCTGCATATGTAGATATCTTCTCCCAGATCTCTGCATGTGTAGAAACCTGTAGAGTAAACCCATCCCAGACCAAATGTTTGTGTAGATGTGCCCACAGTGTATCACAATTTGGCTTCATTAAACCTCACCATGGTAGTTTTCTAAATAAAATGAGTTTTAGAAATGATGTCCTTAAAGGGTTTATTAAAATATACAATGTCAATAATTGTAAAGTTGCTATTATCCTGTCTGCCATATACAACATAAGGTACTCACTGTCGTCTCACGACTGAGCCTTATGATGTGTGCTGTAACAGCTTGTTCTGTGATCAAGTTAAGTATTTCATACTCTTACATCTTACAGAAGCGGTCTATATATCTTATTAAAATAACAATAACCATTACCAAAGTGCTGTGTATATCTTATTAATATTGCAATAACCATTAGAAAGGCAATCTATATATCTTGTTAATATAGTAATAACCATTAAACTATTTTAGTATTAATAAAAGTGTGTAAAAATGTCACCTTAATATATAACACTAGTAGCTATTGTATATACAGTACATCTACTTTAATGTTGTAATAAAAAGGAAAAATATTGTTCAATAAATAAAGTCAAAGGACATTTTGTACAGAGAAAATAGTTTTAAAATAACCCTAACTTCCCCCTCCCCAAATAAACAAATGAGTGTATAGAAATATATACTATATTTAAACAGTTATATTATACATGTATGCTATTGACATCAGTGTGATAAGATGCAGGACAGTGAAGTTAATTATATTTTCATGCAAAATTGAGTTACTTAATTTACACATTGTTCACTAAGCCCTCCCAATTGAAAACTGCTCTCATAGCTGCTTCAAATGGTCATTTATAAATAGAGGTGGAAGAAAATCCTGCCAGAATAGTTATTATTTTCTTCACTCCGTGTAACATGAACCCTAGCCCTGTTACAAGAAAGCAGGGTGGCCCTGTAACAGGGAACCCTAGCCCTGTTTTCAGGAAGCAGGGCGGCCCCTTTAAATCCAGAACACTCTGGGTGCAGCTGGCTGGTCAAGACAGAGTTAAGGATCAATCCCTACTAGCTAGTCAGGTGACAGGAAGAAGAAGGCCAGAACCATATAAACCTCAAGTGGAGAAGGTCAGGGAGGCAGCAGAAAGGGAGACTTCCAATGACTATGTAGTAGCTGCAGCAGTCTCCTTGGGAAGAATATGCCACACTGTAAAAGAAGCAAATCACATGTAGGCGGACACTTTGCCTCTCTTATTTTTTTATTTTCATTATATGGCCATAGGGGCCTATGGTTTACATTTAATGTTAAATGCTGGTGGTTTGTGGCTGAGGCTGTAGGGGAGGAGAAGGCCTCATTAGCTCTGAGTGGCACTGTGATAGAGGGCTCAAGAAGCTCTGCTGAACTTGGAGTGCAGCACTAGGGCCACGAGCCCAGAGTTGCTTAAACGGAAGATAGAAGCCTTGAAGACAGGTCCTAGTGGGAGGACTTAAGTGAATGGCCCTAACTACAGAAAGAGGGGCAAAGCCAGAGGGAGCTGGGGCCCCAACAGCCTGGCACCACAGGGGTGCCATGTAGAAGGGCCAGTAGGCCTGGTGTCATGGACAGTATGGAATGGATGGCCTTGAGCCCAAGCGAGTTAAAGAGTTAGAGCCTTGGGGTCAAGCCCTGCTTAGTGGGTTTTTGACTGACAGGCATAGCTACAGAGAGAGGGGGTAAACCCAGAGCAGCTGAGACCTCAACATAAAGAGAAAATTATAAAACATCTGCGAGGCATGGGGCACATCAACGGGAGGTAGGAGCATGCATTTTGCCCTTAAGGCAACAGCTCATTATCCTATAGGTGGTGAGTCTGGAGCCTGTCTGGGAAGCTGTGTGTCAGCCTCCCTCCTTTTTAAGAACCAAGTAACATCAAGTCATGACAGATGAGTAAAGCTGGGGAAAGCTGATCCCCAGGGGAGAAAAATTCAGCAAGACTTGACAGAGTCATACTCACTGGCCTATTAAAAAAAAAAAAAAAATGCAGCTGAAGACAACACCCTGTCACACTCCCATAAATCAAATTTCACCCCTGAAAAATCTGACCAAGGCCATGGCCTTAGACTTCCATTGTGTAGTTTTGCACTAATGAAAAGTATAAAGTTTGAAGTCTTGCATGTTTTAGCTTTCCATATGGATTCAGTGTTTTCTGCTGCTTAAAAATCCTGGAAATGCAACATTCTTAGAGAGACTGAGAGAAAAATGGGGGGAAACCCTCTTTAATATACTTCTTAGAAGTTTTAAGTTATATTTTATATTTTTCCTTTTTTACATACTTCTGTAAGATTAGATTTGTGTGAAAAGGGCGATACAATCTCAAGCAGAAGACTTCAAGTCTTTTCAAAGTAAGTCATTAGCTATTTTTTTTGCAATACTTTTTTTTCTATTATTATTATTCCTATTATTTGTTTGTTACAGTACATGACATAAATCCTGATTCTGCAAATATTTATTCATATGTCAACTTTAGTACCCTAAATAGTCCTATCGATTTTAATGGCACTTAAGTGAGGTTAATAACTTTTGTAAGGATCTCCTGGACCAAGGCATTTTTCATTGGATGATTTGTAGTACACACCCATATCTTTCCTGATTAACAGAGAGGGAAAATATTTGTAAATGTTAAGGTAAAATTCTTACTTAACATTAAAGAAAAATATATCATTGTTCTGATCATAAGTTGGCCCTGCATATAAACTGACTATATTTTCAAGTTTGATTTTTAGTGGGGAGAGGGAGGCAGCCTCCCCCCCCTCATCCCAAATATAAGTAAATAACTACAGTCTTTGGAGCACTAGTACCTTTACAAATTCCTGCAAGAGAATCAAATAACTAAGGATAGCACCAAAGTGTTAAATGCACTAAAAATACTAAAATAAAAACTTCACTAAGTTGTATATTATTGTATCTTTTTATTGGGTTTACAGGAAAAAAATGTAATTACAAAAAACAAGATTGCCAAGGCCTCCATTAAAACTTGACCCTCCACAAATGTTGTGCATGATTTTTTTTTTATTTTTTTTTTTTTTATTCTTTTATAGAAAATAGTTGACTTATAGTTGGGATCACATATTATTCTAGGAGATAATAAAGATGACTGAGCATACAAAACTATTAGAATAAATTCTGAAGGAACGTACAGGAGTTGCAATTTTTTTTTTTTTACTATTTAAAGTGCTTTATTTCCATGACTTAAGAGAAGTACATGGCTTTACAGCACTTAAAAATGGATATATAACTCTAAATTAATGCTAGTTAAATGAGGTATTAAATTTGAAACGGTGTATTTTACAGTGCTTTAAATAACTTCTGTACACCGGTCAAATTTCCAAATATGTTCCAAAAGGATTTTCTTTTTTCTTATGCTTAGCAAAGAAAAGTGCAAGCCACCTAATAACATTTAGGGTCATTACATGAGAAATATAATAAAGTGAGAGAGGTCCAATCAGTATTACTTGAATATCCACAAACTCTCTTTAACTATTATAGTGTTATGGATAATCTAGAAAGCTAGTGTCAAGCTCTAGGGAACTTATTTGTGTGTTCATTGCCATGATTTGTTTTTCCTTTGTTACCATACTCTGTCAATGAATGTTTCCACATTGTGTGTGTGTGTGTGTGTGTTTCTCTTTAAAACAACTCAATATTTAGGCATGTGCCTGAACAGCAAAATCTCTTTTTAGTTTGAGACCATTACTCCTTGTCCTGTCCCCTATGGCCACAGAGAAAAAATCTGTCTCCATCCTGTATGTAAAAACCCTTCAGGTATTTGAAAATTGTTAGCAGCATCCTCTTTCCCATCTGCCCTTAGTCTTCTTTTCTCCAGACTAAATAATTCAAGCTCCTTCAGTCTTTCTTTATAAGTCTTGCCTCCCAGGTACCTAATAATTTCCTTGCTCTCCATGGGACACTTTCCAAACTCTGTACATCCTTTGTGAAGTGTAGAGCCCAAAATAAGACCCAATATTCCAGGTGATCATGTACCAATGCTCAATAGAAAGGAAAAATTACTTCCTTTGATCTGCAAATGACACTCATTTTAATACAGCCCAGTATAGTGTTGGCATTTTTACTACAAGAGCAAACTCTTGGCTCACATTCAGTGTATGTCCCCAGTCCTTCTCTGCAGTACTGCAACCTAGCTAGTGATTCCCTCACCTCTGGTTGTCCCTGCAACTATTCTGTCCCAAGTGCCAGACTTTGTACTTGCCCTTGTTGAATCATCTAATTGATTTGAGGGGGTTTTGTACCATTTCTCTAGGCTAACAAGGTCATTCTGGATCCTTGCCCTACCTTCTGGAGTATCTGCAGCTTTCCCCAATATGGTGCCAGCTATACACTTAAGCATGCAGTCAATCCCAGCATTAAGTTTAGGCACACATAAATACATGTGTATACATGCTCACTGAGTATGATGATCCAACCAGTTATTATTCAGCTTACAGGAGTTTTGTCTAGTCCATAATTTCCTTGGGTTGTACTGCACATTATTACAGGGATTTGACTGACTTCCCTTTCCTCTGCCAAAGATCATTGCTAAGACTTCCATTATTTCTTCACCTTACTATGTTTGTTTGTTTGTTGTTTGTTTTGGGGTTTTTTTTCCTTGTGGTCCCCTAGCTCTTTCCTTACCTCCGGGCTTTTGTCTTCATCCTCCAGTGAATTTAGTTTAAAGTCTCTCTCACTAGGTTAGCATTCTTGTACATGAATGCACTCTTGCCTCTCTTTTTCTGGTGGATCTGATCTCTACCCAGCAGTCCATTTTCCTGAAACACTACTCTAAGTTTGAAGAAGAGAACCATTACCGGTGACACATTCTACTCATCCACGTGTTTATTTTGTGTGTCTGCTTCTCTTTGTGCCTTTATTTTGACTGAAAGAATCAATGAGGACACCACCTGACCCCAATATCCTTCATCTTTGCACCCAGAGCCATGTATTCAAGGGTGCAACATTACTTACCTGGTAGGAACATTAATGCCCACATGGATGAGCAGGCTGGGATAGTAATCAGAGGGTTGGATATGCCTGGGCAACCTTTCCATGTTATCTTGGATGTGGGCTCCTAGCAGGCACAGGCATGTAAATGGATACCTCCATACCCTGCAGCTGGGAGTTGCCAACCAGCAACACCTGTCACTTATTATTGGTAGCAATAGTTTCTATTCTCCTTCCCTTAGGGTTGCATTGAAAGGCGGACTTCTCTGTCTGGATACCAACCCTCTATATCAAGTACAAAAGTGGGGTGGAAGGCCATTACTCCTTCAGAAAGCCTGGGACCTTTCATAAAATGCTTCAGTTGTTGGTCGATTTTGGGGTCACAGGTATACACATTAAGCTACAGCCGGACCCATGCAACCTTTAATAAGTATACGGAGATAAAGTAAGTTTCAAAGTGTATTGTCAGTCAGAACATAACAACAAAGCACACTTATATGAACAAGACCATTTACACTGGTATTTAACTATAATCAACCATAATACCACATAGACCTGCCAGAGGTCAGCATAGGGCAGCATCAGGGCCTACGTTGGGCTCCCTGATGCTGATGTGACAGTAAATACTCTTTGCCCCTCAGTCTTTTCCCTGAGAGTGTACTCAGACTATAAGGTCAGGGTGGGGAGGTTAGTACTTTACCAACTGATTGTTGAAAGGTGGGACACTCAGTTAAATGGTCAGTATCCTCTGGTCCAGCTGTGGTCTGGAACAACCCTCTCTCTCACTGTCTTGCCCTCCAAACAAATACACTTTGTCAATTCCCTATCAAACCTTCATGTGTCTGACATGCTCAACAACTTCTTGGAATCATACCCAGGTTACCAAACAAACCTACCATTGCACCACACTCCCATACACCAACCGCACACCATTCACATGCCAAAGCTCTCCACAGATTCCCTTTTATATCCCTACAGTCACACCATCTGGGAACACTAGAAAAGACTGGGGGCAAAAAGAGAGATTTACAGGCAGTGGAAGCAGGGGGCAGGCACCAAGGAAGAATATACCTCCCTGGCATGCTATTGCAGTGAATCAGTTAGGCAGGCGAAGGCAGGACTAGATCTTAGGCTACTTACAACAATCAAGGACAATAAAAAGTCCTTCCACAGATACACAGTGAGCAAAGGAACGCACAGAGTAGCATAGGGCCCCTGCAGGACAAATCAGGGAAGATGGTGACAGACAGACAAAGGGAAACGAGCAGAACTCTTCAATGAGTTCTTTGCTTCAGTATTCCTAAGTACTGGCCAAGAAAATTCACCTAACTTGAACATAGATAGATGTTTGGGAGGAACTAGACCGCCAACAGTTAGTGCTGACTTAGTGAAGGAGCACTTGGAGGGGCTGTATGGGTACAAGTCAGCAGGCCCACATGACCTCCATCCACGGGTGCTGAAGGATTTGGCCAGTGTCATAGCTGAGCCATTGGCACAGCTGTCTGAACACTCATGGTGCTCCAGCCAGGTCCCCGAGGACTTGTAAAGGGCCAACATGGTGTCCATTTTTAAGAAGGGGAGGAGACGAGTAACTTTAGGCCAGTCAGTCTTACCCGTATCCTCAGGAAAACACTAGAAAAAAATCAGTAAAGAGTGCATTTGTGAAGGCCCAGCAGGGGAAATGATGCTGAAGGGAAAGCAACATGGGTTCATCACGGGTAGATCCTGCCTGATAAACCTTATGGCCTTTTACGACCAGGTCACACGCTACCTAGATGCAGGAGCTGAGGCAAATGTCATCTACTGGACTTTAAGAAGGCCTTCAGCACAGTTTTTCATCCTATTCTCATAAGAAATCTAGCAAGCTGTGGACTGACTGCTTTCACAGTCAGGTGGGCCAACTGGCTTAGGGACGGCACCCAGAGAGTGGAGGTGGATGGGTCATTTTCATCCTGAAAGGAAGTGGGTAGTGGTGTCCCACAGGGTTTGGTCCTTGGACCGGTGCTATTTAATATCTTCATCTGTGATTTGCAGAAGGGAGTGGAAAGCACCCTGTCCAAGTTTGCAGATGACACCAAGGTATGGGGCAAAGTTAACACACCGGAGGGCAGGGAGCGGATACAGGCTGAACTAGACAGGTTGGATCAATGAACAGGATGCAATTTAACAAATACAAATGCAAGGTACTCCACCTAGGGAAGAAGAATCCAGAGCACACCTATAGGTTGGGGATGACCTCCTCAGCAGCACAGCAGCTGAAAGGGATCTTGGAGTCATAGTTGACTTCAAGATGAACATGAGCCAGCAGTGTAACAAAGCCATGAACAAAGCTAATCACACCTTGTCGTGCGTTAGCAGATGCATGACCAACAGATCGAGGGAGGTGATGCTCCCCCTCTATGCATCATTGGTAAGGCTGCAGTTGAAGTACTGTGTCCAGTTTTGGGTGCTGCAGTCCAAGAGGGATGCAGAGACTCTGGAGAGGGTTCAGAGGAGGGCCACTTGTATGATTAGTGGCCTCTGTAAAAGACCCTATATGGGGAGATTGAGGGATCTGGATCTCTTCAGCCTTCACAAGACACGACTGAGGGGTGACCATGTAGCCGCCTATAAGTTTATCGAGGGAGGGCAACAGAGAATTGGAGATATCCTATTTACCAGGACACCCCTAGGAGTAACTAGGAATAATGGGTAAAAACTAATGGAGAGTAGATTCAGATTAGACATTTTTCATGGTAAGGGTGGACAGAATCTGGAATGGGTTGCCAAGGGAGGTGGTACTCTCACCTAACTTGGAGTTCATCAAGAGGAGGCTAGATAGACACTTGGATGGGGTCATATGACCTCAGTGCTCTTTCCTGCCTGGGGCAGGTGGTCAGACATGATGATCCTTCATGGTCCCTTCCAACTCTAAAATCTATGAATCTATGAACCTGTCAATCACAATCATCTGCCAATTATAATGAAGTGCACACATTCCTTGATTTTTGTTCACTCTGCACCTGGGTGCTATACATGTTACCCAACTGGTCCAGATAAAATAGTATGCATGTCCTGTGAGTGTAATTGGGTCACCGACATCATCAAGGTGGAAAGTTCAGCTGTTCTGGAACCTTCATAACTCTAATTAGTGTGTGCATGCCTGTGGGAGAATCCATGCTTGGAATTTAATTCCAACAGCATGACTTGGGGGTGCATGGCTCAAGTGCCTGCCACTGGAGTGGTCTTCTTATCTGATTCCAGGCCTTCATATCTGTTCTCTAGCTAGAGAATAGTACTTTATATAAAGAGCGCTATATATATAACAATTTTCATCAATTGAACCTCTTGCAGCCCCAGCAGAGCCTACTAACTTGCCCGCTCCTGCTGCAGGCAGCACAGACTCAACTGTAGCTACCGCCCCTGCTCTCCCTAAGACAAAACACAAAGTGTTTATTGTGGGAGACTCCATCCTGAGGGGGACTGAGAGGACAATCTGCTACCCTGACCCCTTAGCCCGGGAAGTCTGTTGCTTCCTGGGAGCCCGAATCTGAGATATTATGGAGAAGATCCCCAAAATCCTCCAGCCCACTGACCACTACCCTTTGCTCCTCATCCATATGGGCACCAATGACATGGCTTGGAATGCTCCCAGCCAGGTCCTGAAGTGATACAGGGATTTGGGAGCGGGGCTTAAGGAGTTGGGGGTGTAGGTGGCGTACTCATCGATCCTCCCTGTCTTGGGCTATGGGCCAAGGAGGGAGACGAGGAGCCAGGTAGTGAACAAAAGACTGCGGCGCTGGTATCAGCGGGAAGGCTTTTGCTTCCATGACCACAGTCCACTCTTTGGTGAGAGAGGCAGCAAGCTGCTGGGAAGGGACAGCCTCCACCTCTCTCTGTGGGGAAGGAAGCTCTTCTCAGTCAGACTGGCTGACCTGCTCCATTGGACTTTAAACTAAGCCTGTAGGGGGTTGGGGGGACTACTGCCACTACTGGTCTGCTAAGCAACCCTTGCAAAGCCAGCAGGCAAAGGTACTCAAGGGATCTCACCTCTGCCCCAGCCCTGGAACAATCTGTAGGTAAGGCAAGGGCCCCCAAAGAGACACTTGTGTGCCTATACACAAATGCCAGGAGCTTGGGGAATAAGCAAGATGAACTTGTCCTCCTGCTAAACTCAAATAATTATGATGTGATAGGGATAACAGAGACCTGGTGGGACTCCACCCATGACTGGGTCATGGGTATAGACTGCTATACCCTGTACAGGAGAGACAGAGTGGAAAAAAAAGGGCAGGGGTGTAGCTCTTTATATGTTAAGGAAAGCTACGCATCCCTGCAAGCTGACATTGGCACCCAGGGTGGATGACTTGAGACCCTCTGGGTGAAAAACCAAGGGGAACACAGCACAGGGGACACTATAGTGAGAGTCTACTATAGACCCCCTACCCAGGATAAAGAACTTGACCAGGTGTTTGCCAGGGAGTTGGCTGAGGCTGCACACTCCAGGTGCATGGTTGTCATGGGAGACTTCAACTACCCAAACATCTCATAGGAAGAGCGCTCAGCCAAATCCGAGTGGTTGCAGAGCTTTCTCTCATGCATGGACAAGTTCTATCTGATGCAGGAAGTCTATGAGCTGACAAGAGGTAAAGCACTGCATGACCTGGTACTGGCAACCGGGAACAACCTAACCAGCAACTAACAATTGAAGGGAAGATGGGTGACAGTGACCACGAGCTGATCACCTTCACCATCCACCATAAAGCTGGCAAGTCAGTTAGTAATACAGAAGTCCTTGACTTCAGGAAAGCTGACTTTGACAAGCTAAGGAGGCTTGTCAATGAGGCCCTAAAGGGCCACAACTGAAAGGGGAGGGGAGTGCAGGATGAGTGGTTGCTCCTCAAGAGAGCATTCCTGGATACGCAAGCAAAATCAATCTCATCTCAGAGAAAATGGCATAGCAGCCCCCTTGGCTCTCTGGGGAACTAGCGGACCTCCTGTGTCTTAAAAGAAAGACCTACAAAGGATGGAGGACTGGATCCACCACCAAGGAGGAATACTCTGCACTGGTCTGGACCTGCAGAGAGAGAACCAGGAAAGCCAAGGCTGCAACAGAACTCCAATTAGCTACAAATATCAAGGACAATAAAAAGTCCTTTTTTAGAAATGTGGGGAGCTGGAGGAAAAGCAAGGGCAACATTGGACCCCTGCTAAACCAGATGGGACAACTAACAACTGATGCCCAGGAAAAAGCAAACTTGCTAAATGGGTACTTTGTGTCAGTTTTTCACCAGTCCCATGGGACCCCCCTGCCCACTGTAGGACACGGAGGCCCAGGTGAAGGAGATCCCTTAACCTCCATGAATGCTGACCTTGTGACAGAACACCTTGAGAGACTGAATACCTTCAAGTCAGCTGGTCCTGACAGTTTACACCCCAGGGTACTCAAGGAGCTGGCTAGCATCATAGTCCAGCCCCTTGCGTGGATCTTTGAGAACTCCTGGCACTCTGAAGTGCCTGAAGATTGGAAGAAGGCCAATGTGGTGCCTATCTTCAAGAATGGGAGGAGAGTGAATCCGGCAAACTACAGGCCCATCAGCCTGACCTCTATCCCAGGAAAAAAAAAATATCAAAGAGGCCATCCTTAACAGACTGGCCGATTGTCAACATCCTGAGGGATAGCCAGCATGGGTTTGTTGTGGGTAGGTCTTGCCTGACCAACCTTATTTCCTTTTATGACCAGGTGACCTTTCACCTGGACAAGGGAGAGGAGATTGATGTCATATCCCTTGACTTTAAAAAAGCTTTAGATCTGGCTTTAAAATCTAAAAAAAAGATCAACTAATTTATAAGAATGACAAGGGAAAAAATGCAGTTTCATCTAAAGGGACAAGTATTTGTTCACTAGCACATGCTGAGCTCTGATCATGGTATGAAAATATTATTTTGTTTTGAGGAAACCATTAACATTTTCTTACAGACAGCTGTTGCTTCATCTCTGTTCAATTCCTTTTAAATACAATTTGCCTGCACAAAGACCTATTTATACTTCAAAATTTCAAATTGTAATGTGCATCTTAAGAATTCAAGACAGGAGGCTGGTGGTTGAAGTCAATCGTCGTGGTGTGCTGTGACCAGTGGGATCCCCCAAGGCTCTGTCCTTGAACCTATATTATTCAACATCTTCATTAACAATGTGGATATTGGAGTCAGAAGTGTACTGGTTCAATGATGACACCAAACTTTGCAGTAAAGGGTCCACACCTGAGGACAGGAGGGTGAAGCAGGCTGTCCTTGACAGGATCAGGAAATGGGTGAATGAGAACCTGATGGTGTTTAACACCAACAAATACAAGGTTCTTCACCTTGGAAAGAAAACCCCACAGCATGCTTATAGGCTTGGCAGTGCTACCCTGGCTAGCACTACGGACAATAGGGACTTGGGGGTCATGATTGACCATAAGATGAACATGAGCTATCAATGTGATGCTGCTGCTAGTAAAGCAAGCAAAACACTGGCTTGCATCCATAAATGCTTCTCAAGCAAATCCCAGGATGTCATTCTTCCAATGTACTCGGCCTTGGTGAGGCCACAGCTGGAGTACTGTGTCCAGTTTTGGGCTCCACAATTCAAAAAGGACATGGAGAAGCTTGAGAGAGTCCAGAGAAGAGTCACACACATGATCAGAGGTCAGGAATACAGACCTTATGATGAGAGGCTGAGAGCCATGGGACTCTTCAGCCTGGAAAAGTGCAGGCTCAGGGGTGATCTGGTGGCTGCCTATAAATTTATAAGGGGTGCTCACCAAGATCTGGGGGAACACCTGTTCACCAGAGCGCCTCAAGGGATGACAAGGTTGAATGGTCACAAACTCCTCCATGACAATTTCAGGCTGGACATAAGGAAGAACTTCTTTACTGTCCGAGCCTCCAAGGTTTGGAATAGACTGCCGCCGGAGTTGGTTCATGTGCCTACCTTGAACACCTTCAAGAGACATTTGGATATTTATCTTGCTGGGATCCTATGATCCCTGCTGACTTCCTGCCCCTAGGGCAGGGGCCTGGACTCGATGATCTTCTGAGTTCCTTTCCAGCCCTAGTGTCTATGAACTCTAAGTATTTTATGAATATTCCTCAGATTAATGAAATGATATTGAGCCACAAGCCAGCAAACCACCATAGGGATTCTAATTCTGAAGTTGAATGGGTTTCATTTTATTTTATTTCTTAGCTAATTTTAATCCTTATGGTGTGTTTGCCCCACTCTTCAGAACAAATTTTGATGGGGAAGAGTACAGATAACCATTTAACCTGACTTTCAAAGAACCAGGGGGGAGAAACAAGATGGCCACACTTTACTTGAAAACAACTACTAAGGTCTAATTGTTTATGGTTCATGAAAAGTGAGAATGATCATAGAGTTGTGTTTGTGTCTGTTTAATAGATTTCATAGACATTAGGGCTGGAAGGGACTTTGCAAGATCATCAGGTCCAGCCCCCTACCCAAGGGGCAGAAAGTCAGCTGGGGTCAGATCACCACATCAAGAAAAACATCCAAGCATTTCTTAAAGGTATCCAGAGTAGGTGCTTGAACCACTTCTGGAGGGAGTCTATTCCAGACTCTGGAGACTCGAACAATAAAGAAGTTTTTCCTTATGTCCACTCTAAAACAGTTGTCCAGCAGTTTGTGATTGTTAGACCTTGTTTTCTCTTGGGGTGTTTGTATAGTAGCATGCAAGAACAAGTAAATATGCACAACAGAATGAAGAAACTTTAGAATAATTAATATATAGAGTAAATGTAAGGCTTCAGCTGAAGGAAGACAGTAGAAGCTGAACGACCCTTTCTATTGTGGATTTTTAATAGAATTCAGAATGACAAAAAGACTAAAACTGGCATAATGTTACATATGCAGATCCAGTTTTGCTGTAGTGTGTGGAATAAACAAAAGGGAAGTGGACTTAATGTGATGCATATATATTTAAAATAGAATAATATGCATTAATACACAAAGTCTTAGCTTGGGGTCAGAGGCATCCCTTTTCCTATTTGAGGAGGAGAGCACACGATGAATTAATATGAAGCAATAGATAATTGCCCTTCCATTAAATTGAACATGGCCTCAATTAATATTTTGGCAAAAGCTTATCAACATATCCCTCAGTTTCCTATGTAATGGGTATGAATGGTGTTTAACTGAACTAGCTTGACAAGCAAGCAAATGCCAAAATCCCATCAACATAAGGTTTTATGCACACTATATATAGCTCCTTCAATTGTTCTGACATGGTGCTACCCATGGGTGGCTTCAAGTCATCTTAGCGTGTTCTGTATATATAACAAGGAAAAGAATGTCAGAGCTGAAAGCAACTTTAAAATGTGCAAAGTGCTAAATGAGGTACCAGAGTGGTAAAGGGATTCTGCTGTGCATAACTTAAACACACTCTCCTTCAAAAGCCTATTCACAATTAAAAAAAAAAATTCAATTGTCACTAGAGACAGCTTTTACAGCTGTAGCCAGACCATGAATCTTGAGCACTTAGTACTATGAAGAAAGGCTTCACTCCCAAGAAGGAGGACCTGATTGTGATGGCCCTTGTGTATCTGAGCAGGAGGTGTTGGGAAAGCACTGAAGAACCCCCATTTTGTACCCTTTCCTCTGTGTACTAGCATAAGGAACAGTTTTCATGGTTCCTGTGTTCCAGACCTAAATCCATGACTTTACCAACCCCTGCACTGAGTGGTGGATTAGGGTCAAATAAGCAGGAGATATCTGCCCCATGTGCATGAAGCAACTCCAGGAGATGATTATCCCCCCTCCCCCCATGTCAGGGTTTTTCTTTGTTTTTTAAACCTTTCTCAGATGCAGATGTTTCTGGCTGCAGCCAAGGCTGGGGATTTTGACTGGGGTGTGCCACTGCTCCTGGTAGGACCTAAACCTGGAGGTTCCTAGCTAGAGGGTCTTCCCCCTCCACTCAGAGTCACACTAATCATGGTATTTTGAGGTCAGGAAGGAATTTTCCCTGGTGGTCAGATTGGTATAGACTGTGGGGGTTTCGTCTTTCTATCTAGTGGAAGACTGTAACAGGAAGCCAGGGACTCCCTGTTACTATAAAGAAAGAGCTTGCAGTGATGAAGAGTTCAGATGAATGAGGCTTCTTAGTAAAGTCACAGAAGGACAGGCCACCTGGATCCTAGGTTGAAGAGGTGCTTATTCCTGAGGCAGTAGCACTGCAGTAATCCAACAGGGCAGAGAAGGGTGAGGACAGCAGTCTGCCTACTGCAAGCTTAGCTACACCACACTAGTAGTGGGAAGCAGGGCAGTTAGCTCCTATCACCCACAGCTGGGAGTGGCTTTGGAAGCCAGATAATAAGCCTAAAAGAAAGGCACCTTTGGTGGCAGGGAAATCACAAGATCTGGAGGGATGGGACTTTGGCCCTATATAAGCTCAGGGCCTGAGACCAGGAGTTGTCTTTCTCTGCAGGTTGCTGGGGAAGGAGTGCCTCCATAATGACCACATCTGGGAGACTGTCTGAGAAGCCCTAGCTGCTGTATTTCCAAGGAGGGGCCTCAGTGCTCATCTAGGCTGAGCGACCATCAGAGACCTCACAACAGGAGTACTAATAAGGAGTTGCCTATGAGTACTAACTGTGAGTTGCCTATGAGCTAAGCTTTCTTATGCAGTCAGAGTGTTTGGTTTTGGTTATAGCCAGAATGCTGAACTTTTTCTGTTACCATTTTCAAAAGTGGACTGGATTTAGTAGTAATTGGGGAGGAAATCCCAATAATGAGAAAAATAAAACTTGAGTCTGTCAAGGATGGGGCCTAAGCAACAGTATAAACCCAGAGGGGAAAAGCCAGGTCTAGGTACTTAGTATGAAGAGAAGCAGGTAAGAGAGTGAGACTGGATCAAAGGCCCAGTGCCAGAGAGAGAGCGCCAGGGTCAGGAGCCCACAGCCCCAAAAAGGGCAGAGATGTGGGCCAGAGGCCTGCAGCCCAAGGAGGGTAGAGGCAGGGGCCAAGGGCCCATAGGCCCAGGAGGGGCAGAGACTGATCAGAAGTTCTTACACCTGACAGAGTAAGAGAAGAATTGGGTCCTGAAGGTCCACTGAACTAATTAATTTATTGATACCTATAAGGCATGGGCATGGCAAGAGGGGAGTTATGGATAACCAATAGGACACAACATGAACAGGGACATTGTGTTAATTAGTAGCTCAGACCATCATAGTTCCCTAGTGTGCGGGCCAGGAGCGGTCCGAGGCTTTCGGGGGCGCGCGGCGGGCTGTGGCAGGGAGCCCACAATGGTAGGGCAGGTACTTTTGCACGACAAACTAGAATTAGGCACGGACTCATAACGGTTAATTAAAGATTGTTTTACTTACCGCATAGGTGGTCGCGGTGCAGGCAGGAAAAACTTTCTTGAGTTGCAGTTACAGACAAACACAAGTGGAGTTTGCTCGGCTCCACCGAAGACACACAGACGGAGTTTGCTAGGCTCTGCAAAAACAAACTCGACAGAGCTCTGGATACCCTTGATGAGCGTGCAAAACCATAGATACATCTTAAGAATTTAATGAACGAGACGGGAAGAGGTTGGTGGTTGATCAGGCCGCCGAACTCCTCTAAGACGCACACAAAGTTTCTATTACTCTGCCGCGTGCTCAGAGTCCCCACGAGATGGTTGTGGAATCCTCTACAACTTGGGCGGAAACTGCTCAAACCTCTTATACGACTAGCAAGCCAATCGCTAGCCGCCACGTGGGAATAATTTAGAAACAGCCAATAGTGGGAAACAAATTTACATAC
>NW_005842633.1:398217-398601 GCF_000455745.1 Alligator sinensis
CATGCTCGTCACTCGGGTCGCCAGTAGCTCTTACAACGGGTTGTTGAACTAAACGGGTAAACACAAAATCAGACAACATAATAAATTCGTCCTCCAGGGATCGAATCAAATAATAGCCAGCACAAATACATACACACATAATTATATTCATAATAAAGAATTGAACTATTAGGGCTTCAGTGGGCGTCATGGCGAAGTCGCGCGTCAAGCCCTCACTTTGATGATGTTGTCCTTCTTGGGGCTTCTCTCCGCCACGCACTCTGAATTCCAGATCTGTGAAAAGAATTCTCTTAAAACAGTTATTTCACTAATATTACAAAATTCACATGGAACCGCACGACAAGGCGGTCAATTAAACTCACTATCACTCCCCAAACATATAAT
>NW_005842633.1:398859-413753 GCF_000455745.1 Alligator sinensis
CATCAGTCACTGGGTTGATCGTGGCTACAGGACGAGCTGTTACTTCAGGAGTCAGTGCTGTTATTGTTTCAGGCAGGAGGGGTGGATGCACTCCTCCACTCGATTCTCCCTTCCGTCGGCAAGAAGGCGTGGTCTCCAGAAGTGACGCTGTGTCGGTGGGCGGGGTCGCTGGCCGAACTCTCGTGTGTTCCTCCGAAGCTCCACCGTTCTCTTCCGGTTCTTCCACGCGGTCTCCCTCTTGCTCGGCACCATCTTGGAGTGGCGTCTCAAGATCTTTCACAGCCACCTCTTTGACCGCTTGAACGGCCATACGCAGCTGGGCTCTTAAACTTGCATTTTGCTGCATTAGATCAGTTACAGTACGGAAAGTTGCAACCAACATTTTTCCCTTGTCGTACCTCGGGGCTACCCTCTCATCTGCAGCGCGGTCCTCCATCTCCAGATCTTTGCGGAGCTCGGATAGATGCTCGCAACCCCTCAATTTAGACGCCACTATAAAGGGGGCGAACCGGTCGATCGGCACCGGTTCTTCACTCTCCTGATCACATCGCGAGCAACGGGCACACTCCTGGGTGAGGGTCAGGTTTACTGCGCCAGCCGGGTTGACTCTGGCGAGGGACACAGTCTCGAGGGGCCTAAACAGGACCCGCTCATCATTCATTATACACCCGAATGCCATGGGGTGAAGATTCACTTCCCTCTCTCTTGGGGCTCCGTCTTCGGAAGCTCCCTCTTCTCCCTTCAGCGAAAGATGTCCGCTGATAAACCTTTCACCTGTTCTGCCCGCCTGGTGGTAAGCGATGTGCACCTCCAGTTCCATGATGTTTTCTATTGCGCCAAGGGCAGTTCTTAAGTAATTCTAGTTCCATCGTGCCTTCCCCAGATCCCATCCTCGTCACCATGTGCAGGCCGGGAGTGGTCAGAGGCTTTCGGGGGCGTATGGCGGGCTGTGGCCGGGAGCCCGCAACGGTAGGGCGGGTACTTTTGCACGACGGACTAGAATTAGGCACGGACGCATAACAGTTAATTAAAGATTGTTTTACTTACACCGTAGGTGGTCGTGGTGCAGGCAGGAAAAACTTTCTTGAGTTGCAGTTACAGACAAACACAAGTGGAGTTTGCTAGGCTCCACCGAAGACGCACGCATGGAGTTTGCTAGGCTCCGCAAAAACAAACATGACAGAGCTCTGGATACCCTTGATGAGCGCGCAAAACCATAGATACATCTTAAGAATTTAACGAACAAGACGAGAAGAGGTTAGTGGTTGATCAGGCCGCCGAACTCCTCTGAGACGCACACAACGTTTCTATTACTCTGCCGCGTGCTCAGAGTCCCCACGAGATGGTTGTGGAGTCCTCTACAACTTGGGTGGAAACTGCTCAAACCTCTTATACGACTAGCAAGCCAATCGCTAGCTGCCACGTGGGAATAATTTAGAAAAAGCCAATAATGGGAAACAAATTTACATGCGGGTGGCGGGAACTCCTTTGCACCGGGGTTTTCCCTCTGCAGCTGAGAATTGCACCGTGCAAAGAAAGCTCCATGTGGCGGGAAATAATTCTGCAGTGCTGAAGCGCACACACAATCATTGAGTCATGACATCTCCCCCCTTGCTGAAGGCACAGCTTAATTATACTACATGCTCGTCACTCGGGTCGCCAGTAGCTCTTACAACGGGTTGTTGAACTAAACCGGTTGGGTCATGACACCTAGTAGCTAGGGTCAGGAGGGACATGAACAGATCATCTAGCCTGACCCCCTGCCACAGGCAGGAATGAATGCTGGGTTCACAAGACTTCTTTAAAAAGGGGAGGAGGGAGGACCTGGGTAACTATAGGCCCGATAGTCTTACCTCAATCCTGGGGAAACTCTTTAAGAAGATCATAAAAGAGCACATCTGTGATGGGCCAGCATCTGGGATGAAGCTCAAGGGCAACCAGCACTGTTTCATTAGAGGCAGGTCATGTCAGACCAACCTGATTGCCTTTTACTATCAGGTCACAAAAGCCATTGGATGCAGATGTTGCTGTGGATGTAGTCTTTCTGGACTTCAGCAACGCCTTTGACACTGTTGACCACCCCATCCTCATTAAAAAAAACTAGGTGACTGTGGCATTGATGCCTACACAGTCAGATGGATTGTAAATTGGCTGAAGGCTCGTACTCAGAGGGTGATGGTGGACGGATTATATTCAACCTGGGGGGAAATGGGCAGCGGAGTCCCCCAGGGCTCGGTCCTTGGGCCCACACTGTTCAATTTCTTTATCAGCGATTTGGATTATGGGGTGAAAAGCAACCTGTTTAAATTTGCTGATGATGCCAAAATTTGGGGTGAGGTGGGCACACTAGTAGGGAGGGAAAGACTGCAGCAAAACCTGGATAGGTTGCATGGGTGGGCTAACAAAAACAGGATGTGACAAGTGCAGGGTGCTGCACTTGGGCAGTAGTAACCAGCAGCACACTTATAAGATGGGGAAACTCCCTTCTTGAGAGCACAGAGGCAGAAAGGGATCTTGGAGTCATTATTGACTCCAAGATGAACATGGGCCGACAATGCGAGGTCACGGTCGGCATGGCTAACCGGATCTTATCGTGCATCTACAGGTGCAACGCAAGTAGGGCCAAGGAGGTGATCCTTACCCTCTATGCGACACTGGTCAGGCCGCAGCTGGAGTACTGTGTCCAGTTCTGGGCACCCCACTTCAAGAGGGATGTGCACAACATTGAGAGGGTCCAGAGGAGGGCCACCCGCATGATCCGGGGACAGCAGGGCAGACCCTACAATGAGAGGCTATGGGACCTGAACCTGTTCAGCCTTCACAAGAGAAGGCTGAGGGGGGTGGGGGGACCTGGTGACTGTCCATAAACTCACTAGGGGGGACCAGAAGGGTTTGGGAGAGACCTTGTTTCCCCTATCACGCCCCGGGATAACAAGGAATAACGGCCACAAGTTGTTGGAGAGTAGGTTTAGATTACACATCCGTAAGAACTACTTCACAGTTAGGGCGGCTAGGATCTGGAACCAAATTCCAAGGGAAGTGGTGCTGGCTCCTACCCTGGGGGTCTTTAAGAAGAGGCTTGATGCCTACCTGGCTGGGGTCATTTGAGTCCAGTTTTCCTCCTGCCCAGGCAGGGGGTTGGACTTGAAATCTACAAGGTCCCTTCCGACCCTACTTCTATGATTCTATGAAGATCCCAGACAGGAGATCATCCAACCTCCTCTTCAATTTGCCCAAGGTAGGGGAGAGGACCACTTCCCTGGGAAGTTGGTTCCAGATTTTGGCCACCCTAACTGTAAAATATTGACTTCTGATCTCGAACCTAAACCTATTCTCCATCAGCTTATTACCATTATTCCTTGTCACCTCCAGGTGGTGCTGGGGAGAAAAGGGCTCTGCCTATTTGGAGTTGATCTCCCCTGATGAGCTTGTAGGCAGCCACTAGGTCCCTCCTCAGCCTCGTCTTGCTGAGGCTGAACAGGTTCAGGTCCCTCAGTCTCTCCTTGTAGGGCCTGTCCTGCTGCCCTCTCACCAAGTGAGTGGCCCTCCTTTGAACCCTCTCTAGGCTGGCCACATCCCTTCTTAATTGCGGCGCCCAGTACTGGACACAGTACTCCAACTGCGGCCTGACCAAATCAGGAATTCTGGCCCCCCAGCTTCTTTTTCTCTTAAACTAATATCAAAGATTTGGCAGGTGACTAAAATGGGAGAGACCCAAGGCTCAGAAGTGCAGGCTGAGAGGTAACTAGGGAGAGATCCCACCACCTCTAGATCCCAGCTTTAGTACAGAGGCACAGTCCTCTTCCTAGGAACTTTCAAGCCTTTGCAGCAGCAGGATGTTGGCTACCATGCTTTCCCCCTGTGGCAGCCCTTAGCTGCAAGCTATAAAACCCTGCATCCATTTCACACCCTGTGGCACACTTCACAGGACCCTGAGGGAACTGCAGGACCTCTGTGCCCCACTGGACAGGCTGTGCGCTACTTATGCCTGTCTGCCTGCAATGCTAAGCAGCTGCTGGGCCACACAAATGTCAGAGCACCCCTGTCAGGCCAGGCAGGTGCTGCTCAGGGCTGCAGGCTACTTCACCTCCTGGCCAGCCCAGTCAGCTCCCCAGGGCTGCTCTCAGGCTGCCTCTGGCAGCAGGGCCAGAACCAGCTCCCTGCAGCACACCCCCAGCAGTCTGCCCTGCACCTATAGGTGCTGTGGGGCATAGCCTCTGCTTTATGGCTCCCTTTTTGTGCCCCTGCACTGGGCACTGATGGCAATTTCCCAGGGCCAGCAACATGGGGACAGCCACACAGGGGCCAGAGAGCTGGTGTGGGACTCAGAATGTCATCCTCATCCTCCCCATCAAGGCCTATCCCTGCCTGCATGTGCATGCCCCTGCTATCCACCTGGGGCCTCAACTGGAGCCTGAATGAGATTGGTGACCTTGTGGCTCTCTGATGTGATGCAGAGGTCCAGAGGCAGTTTACATGGGACAGGCCCTCAAATGCCCCAATTTTTGAGGCCCTGTCAGACAGGAGGTGGCAGCAAGGGCACTCCCAATCAGCACAGTAGTGCCTCATAAAGGTTAAGGTCTTGTGAGCACAGTGAGTGACTGACTAACCACAACTGTTGGTCCAGTTGTGCCCACAAAATCATGCCCCTTACATGGCAGTTGACCCAGAATTGGTGCCCTGGCCACAATCCTACAGTCTTTATCAACAGAGGCAGCCTGCCTGAGACCCTGCCCCCTCTGACGCATCACCAGAGGAGGGGCCCTTGCGTGCTCAGTGCCCCACCCTTCCCAGTTCCCTGGCTGCTATATCCACTACCACCTTTGGGGAGCCCTAGCCAGCAGTTGTGTAGTCCCATTACTCACCATGAGGAACAGCCAGGTCTGTCAGTGCCAACTTCTCCTGGGGGGGATGACCCCTGGCTGGGTGCCAGTGCAGCCAGATGACATCACTGACAAGGAGGCCTATGCTACATGTCCAGGGCTGGTGAGGCTGGCAGCTCAGTAAGTCCTGCACTGGTAGGGGGAGGGCCTTCCCAACCCCATTTCCTATCCCCAGCCACAGCTACAGAAATGGCACTCGCCTGGCCCCAGGTTCCGCTTTCCTCCCCCCAGCATGCAGAGATGTAGGACACAGCTCAAAACTTTTTTTTATGCAGTCCGTGTCTCTGTAGCTGGGTGGACATGGGCCTCTTGCATACTGTGGAAGGTGTCAGTGTCGGCAACAACGTCCTCCTCAATAACAGGGAGTAGGGATGTTTAGCACTGCAACTGGTAGCCCTTCAGGGGGTGGTGGAGGTTGTGGGGTATCCCTGACTTGCCTCCCCTTCCATCATAGCTCAGGGGCCCAAACTAGGTGTGCCCAGAACACTAGGAGAACTGGCAGCAGCAGTATGTAGTGGCTTAGGCACCCCTCAATCTACACAAACAGCTCATCATGCACCACCCAAGGCACATGCAGCAGGGGCATGCTTGGGGTGCAGCAGTGGTGTGGCAGGGGTCTGGCCCTGGGGCCTCTCCCCAGAGAGGCCCCCAGCAAGGAGGGCAAGAGTGCAGCAAGCTCCTCATCCAAGTTGTTTAGGAGCCCTGCACCCCATAAGTCCAGGCACCATGGGCTGGGTAGCAGTGCAGAAAAGACATCAGCATGCAGGGTGGGAGTGGGGTCTGGAGCTGGAGCTGCAGCAGCAGGTGCTATCAGCAGCCTGGCCTGTCTGCCCTAGAGAGGGGGCAGGGAAGGCAGGCTGCTTGTGCCCAGCAGGCCACCAGTCCCAGGGGAGCACTTGGCCAGCAGCTACCTGGGCCTAGGCCAGGATGGCCCAACTTATAATGGCCTCTGGGTACCCATGCACAGCTGGCCCCCAATCTGAAGCTGGTCAGTTCATGGCCTCTGGTGCACAGCATCTTCTATGTGAAATGCTGCAAACTCCACAAAAGGCCTCTGTATTTTTGCTTCCACAGGGCCTGCATCTGGATGTGAGGGAGAGGCCCCCAGCCCCACTAGAGGTACCATCATCTCAGGGTCACCACCAACCAGCACTATAGCACAATGCAGGTGCCAGCAGTGCATGCAAGACCAAATGTTCCTGCTCCATTAGGTGGCAGTGGTGGCCAGGAGCAGGAAGAAAAGGCTTGGTCCTGGTAAGAGAAGGACCTGGCCTACCAGAAGAGGTGTTGGGTGGAAGATATCACCCAGGAGACTGCCTAGGAGGATGTGCAGGACTGGGTGGAGTAGGAGTTCCAGGCTAAGGACTTGGTCCTGAAGCATGAACACCTCCAGCTCCTCAGGCAGCAAAATGACATCCAGGCCTAGGCAGTGGAGGCCATGGCCATTGACCCCTGGGCCTGGCAGTTGCATGCATGCCACTACCCACTGCCCCACAGCTGAGCCCTGCCTGGGCCTCGGAGGAGGTCCTTCAGCACCTCCTGCCTGCAGGAGCCCCTGGCACAGTTCCTGCCCCAGGTCCACCACCACCCACCTGGGCCCAGGTCTGCCATTTCCCCCAGCTCCATACAGATGTGGAGCTGGAGGTGCCAGGAGGGCACCACAATGGGATGCTGGCACTGGACTTGTGCAGTCATAGGGAGAACTGCCTGCCCTGGAGAAGCATGGCTGCAATTGCATGTGGATGAGCCCACTGCAGTTGCTGCAGACCCCAGACCCATGGGGGAAGGCCTGCCCCTGGGCTCCTCCCCCAACCTATGCCCCCCCCCCCCCACTCTGTGATGCTAAGACAGACTCAGACTCTTGTACATAGTTTTGAAGCTAGGAAGAAGTGTTTTGTATTGGTAGTGATGAAGGGGAGCTGATGAATTGCAAGTTTGTAGGGGAGGGAGGGGCAAAGCGGCTTTGTGGGTTTTTTGTTTGTTTGTTTGTTTGTTTTTTGGGGGGAGGAATGTGGGGATGTTATGAGGGGAATGAAGCTTTCTTGTTTCAATGTGTGCCTATCAGGTGACTGGTGCTGGGGATTGGTAGAGGGGCTGTGGGCGGGAGGACAGATGGGGAAGTGGTCCTTGAGGTGGTACACCAGAGCCTCCTGTAGCCAGTGCCATGGCCCCCACTGGCAGGTGCTCACCTCACCTGGGCCCTTGCTGGTGGTGGGCCTACTACTGCCACTGCCACCCCAATTGTGCTGCCTCCGTCCATCTGTGCAGCCTCCTCTGCCCAGGCTTCTTAGAACAACTCTTCCTAGGCTGTACAAATATTGTGCAGCATACAAGCTGCAACAATAGACATTAGGGCTGGAAAGGACCTTGGAAGATCTTCGAGTCCAGCCCCCTGTCCCAGGGGCAGGAAGTCAGCAGGGGTCATAGGTTCCCAGCAAGATAAATATCCAAATGTCTCTTGAAGGCGTTCAAGGTAGGCGCATGAACCACCTCTGGTGGCAGTCTATTCCAAACCTTGGGGGCTCAGACAGTGAAGAAGTTCTTCCTCATGTCCAGCTTGAAATGGTCCTGGAGGAGTTTGTGGCTGTTTGACCCTGTCATCCCTGGTGAACAGATGTTCCCCCAGATCCTGGTGAGCACCCCTTATACTTATAGGCAGCCACCAGATCACCCCTGGGCCTGCGCATTTCCAGACTGGAGAGTCCCATAGCTCTCAGCCTCCCATCATAACAATGACCTGGGGAAATTGTTCTTGGTCATTTTGAAGCAGGCAGTGAGTAAGTATATGCAGCCTTTGAGATGACCTCAGGCATGCTCAACAAGGGTGCAGGTCCAGCCTGGGCATCAATTAAAGTGGGCCTGGTGGGGGTCTAGGTACTCATTGTAGGGCCTCAACACTCATAGCAAGAATGGGTACACTACATCCTCCATGAGCAGGGTGGGGAGGGGGGTGATGATGCTGCTGCTGCCCAGCTGTGGGTCCTCCACTCCTGGTACAAAGTGCCCGCTCTCCACCAGTGTGCACAGTCAAGAGTTTCTGAACAGGAAAACGTCCCTTGGTGATCTACAGCCACCTACAGGACCATAGAGTGGAATCCCTTGCAGCTATAATAGGGGCAATCTCTGTGGGGCAAGCAGGTGCCTATTCAGAGCTCTGATACACTGGGTGAAACCCAGTCCATGGAACCTGGCAACCACCACCTGAGGGCCACAGACATGGAGGATGGTGTCTGCCAACATATCCTGAAGGACACCACACACCTGCAGGATGGCCTTGCCAGCCATGGCCTTGCCCTCACTGAACTTCTACACACTAAGCCTAGTGGGCATAGTCAGCTTAAGTAGTGTCAGGGCCAAGCGGATGTCATCAGGGAAGACCAAATACATGCCAATGTCCTGGCCCTCCAGGTGGGCCAGAGCTGGTGGAGTAGGTTGGCAAAGGTGGCTTGGGCCATCCTAAAGGTTTCAAGCCACTGCTTGTCATTCCAGTCCT
This sequence comes from Alligator sinensis, assembly GCF_000455745.1. NCBI lineage: Eukaryota > Metazoa > Chordata > Crocodylia > Alligatoridae > Alligator > Alligator sinensis. The sequence continues at coordinate 407,236 of NW_005842633.1, forward strand.
ATTGTACCAGGCACTACCACCAGTTTCGGCTGGTGGCAAGCCCAGAGGTGGTGTGGCTAGAGGCCTAGAAGGATAACTGCAGCCCTGGCAGTGGCCTTCTGGAGTTCATCATCAGCATCACTGGCAGCAGCAGCTGTACAGCAGCGGGGCCCTGGCAGGGCATGTGGTAGTTGGCCAGGTGTTCACTGCATGTGGGGAAGCCAGGCAGAGTGAGATGGTCATAGGCCAGGTAACAGTAACTGCAGCAGACCTTCTGGATGACCAGTGCAGCCAAAAGGATTAGGGGACCCTGTTCCTTGCTGGCTGGGCCAGGGGCTAGGGCAGCCATAGCTCAGGAATGCAGAGGGGGCACAAACAGAGCTACCACGTGCTGCCTCTGTGTGCACCATGCTGCTCGTCTGGGCACAGGCACTTGCAGCCCAGAGAGCACTGTGTGGGACTGTGTTTTAAAGATGGCTGCCAAGTGCTGGTGGCAGGTGCTGGAGACTGAAGCTCCCCCTGGTGGCCACAGGGGCCCATGGAAGAGCTGACAGGACCTGACAGTAAATTTATACACCTACCCAAATTTGCTTACTGCACATTAACTTAATGACTAGTAAATCTAGTTGCAACTAAATGCATGTGTAAATGCACCCTTTGAGCCCTACTTTATGAGTCGATGATAAGTGCTTTATGTATCATAATTATGGCAAATAAAAGTAATTTACCTACTTGTTCTTCCTAATAAAGGAAAGAGAACATGGAGGGGGCCCTTTTTTCTGAGCGTTAGTATTTTATTTGGTTGACAGTGGGATTTTTATGTTTATTCAAAAACATAATTGTTCATATAGAAAATCATACAAAAGAAAAAAGATTAGCATATAGCAAATATTTCAAAGGAACAACTTTTTTCTTAGACCGGTTTTATACCAGTGTTTGGGGGGTTTTTTTATTAACTTCTGTAGAAGAAATCCTGATTTGCACTAATATATGTAGTACCAAAATCACATCCTAAATTTATCAAAGTAGTTTCAAAGAATATTACACCTTGGTTCAAGTGACAGAATAAAAATAAAATAAGGAGTGGATGCAGTAAAAAAGGAAATTTTAAAAGGAATTATTAATCATGTAATATATAAAAGTCAGGAATCGGAAATCCAAAAGCTCATTTGGCTGCTGTGATTAGATACTCTTTATACTAAGAAAAACTTTCTAAAGGATTCTTTAAAATTTGCTGATGTTCAAGGTGTTTGTTTTAACTCTGGAAGTGAATGGTCCCTTTACATAAAATAACCTTTTGCCTGTTTTTGAACCGTATTGGATAGAAAGGGCAATGTTGTGACTTTAAGCCATAGTCTGAATTCAGACTATGGGCAGATGGAAATATTGTGCCCTAATGGAAGCCACAGAAGCAATTTTGCAATTAACACAGATGACCTAAATTTGTAAGCTGGAAGTGTCTTCAATACGTAGGACCAGCTGTAACACGGAAACCTTCCTGTTACTGAGAGAGTGTGAAATTGAGGACTGTGCCTTGAAGACAAGCTCCTGAGAGGCTAGAAGAGGAAGGCTATGGACCATATACACACCTCACTGGAGTCAGGAGGTACATTCAGAGTTGGGAAGAACTAGAGGCAGGAGCTCACTGCTGGGAGCAGAGAGAAGCAGTGCAGAGAATCGGAGACAGACCCAGACTCTGCTAGATGAAGGTGCTCCCTGTGCTGAGTACAGAAGTAGCATGGGAGACTTGAAGAACTGTAGTGGGACTAGGAGGACCTGAGCTGGAAGACGTCAGCAGAATTTAACAGAAATCTGGGCAGAGCTTAGAGAAAGGCACCCTAGCTGCACTTGGTTGTGTTTTGGGTTTTGGGTTTTGTTGTTATTTAGGCTGCAAGGCATGAGTGGCTGAAGTGGAGGAAAGGAAACCACTGAAGATGACCTACAAAGGGGCTTAGATTATTTTTAAATTGATGGGCTGTCAGAGGTCCAGTGATCTGTCACCAGGGTCTCAGACCCCAAGAGATGGTGTGGGACAGGGTATCCAGGATAACGATTCTGGTTCTTGGTAAGTAATCTCCCACAGTTAATAATAACAATAAATGTATGGCAGGTGAGGACTGGGTTGTACCTGTAGTGAAACTGTAAACTGCCTTGACATAACTGCCATTTTTTTTCAAATGGACACCATTAGCTGCAACCAAAATGAGCACAGAGGCAACCTAAACAACTTGCAGGCAAAACAAAGCACAGATAGCTGTAGAATATAGAAGAACAAGATAGACTAGAGAAGCAAAACAAGCCAAAGGATGACTCAGTAGGTGAGAAGGTTGTTAAAAAGATGGGCTGTGACAGATTGATGAAGAAAAAGCTTCTGTAAAAGGTAATTGGTGAGGATCTATAGCATGACCATATATGAAATATACGGAAAAGGGATGTCAAAGGGTATAAAAGCCTAAGGAAAAAAATTAAGTTTGCAGAGCTGTGACCAAGCACAGCAGTCAAAATTATGACCCATGGTGCTGTGACAATGCCTGGCCAGATGAATCTCATGCATTGTTCAGAGGTCTTGTTGTTCAGAAGTACCTTTACAGCCTATTTGAAGTTTTGCTTGAACAGTGGCATTGCTTAAGTGTTCAGTAAGTTAGGACTTTAGACTGGAATAGTCTCACAGATCATTTTTTTTCTATTCACACCATTCTTAAAATTAAGTACAAGGACAGGGTGGAAGAGCTGGTGGACACAAGGAGGTACTCTTCTTGCTGCAAGCATCAGATTCCCATATACCAGATCAAACCTTATATTAATTATTTGTGGCCAGATTTATCTTCTGCTGGTTTTGATATGGAATGATTTTTTTTTCACTGTGAATACCACTGGCTGACATTTTTTAGGATTTAGTTATTTCAGAATAAAAATCCAAAACTGTTTCTCACATTCAGATGGTGCTGATTGACCTAGTTACTAAATTACTTAGTGACTAAGTCAAGCCACACAATTTAAAACTGTCATCTTCTGTTTCACAATCATCATTCATCTAGTCTAGTTGATAAGCTTTCTTGTCTCAAACATTTCTTTTTAAATTTTATGTTCTTTCCACAATCTGTGACTTAATGTTATTTTTTCTATTTAATTATATGCTAGTCTAGTTTGCTCATTTATTTTGATATTTTGGCATTTGACTATTAATTATTTTAATAGTTCTATCTTTTCATCACTCAAGTATCCTACGTGTATTTAGGATGTTAACCTAGCTGCATCAAAAAGCAGATTCTGATTCTGGTAAGTGATTTGTACATGCTATTATCCCATAATTAGGAAGACAAATTAAATAAAAACCATGAAGTAAAATAAATCTACAGTAGAATCTGCATGAGGTGCAACAGCTACTGTAGTTTAGATAAGTATTCTTTCTTATTTTATGGCCAGCAGTTTCAGTACCTATGCCTAACTGGGTAGTCAATTTTTGTTCTGAAATCTAATTGCTATTTTTAGGATTTGCATTACTGTTCAGATTCCAGAAACTATGGTCAGTTTGCCCTTTTTTTTCCATCTGAGAGTCAGAAAATGTTATAAACATATAAATTCTCCCTAGTCAAACACACAAAATATTAAATCTGACTGTCTCTGGTAGCACTGGGAGAGAGATTAAAATTGATCTCCTTTGACTTTCCCCTAAAAGTTTAAAGTTCCTAGAGGGTTGAATTGATTCCACTTTAGTACAAACATAATGTATACTTTCCACTGTGTAGATATATTGTACCATAAAATATGTTGAACTGTAAAGTCTGAAGCTTAGAAAATCTCACTTTCATCATGTTCCTTTATATGCGTGTGCATGCAGGTACATATACACTTGAATATAAGACAAGTTTTTTCCCCTCAATCAACATGGGGTGGGGAGGGGGGAAGAGGAGGGGACCCCCGACATCTGACATTTGCATACAAGGAAACCTTATTAAAATACACTGTCTGTCATTTAAGTTGCTGCCAAAAGCAGCATGTGCTCAGCAATGGAAACCAACAATAAAGTTGATTAAATATGGCCAAGATTGAATATGACTATAAAACACATGGCCCATATAGGACAAATATACTAATGTGAACCTACCACAAGAATAGATTAATGCAGCCCATCTGAATAATATATATGGTAGTGCCCATTGTGCTCAGTCCCCCTCAGTGATCACTCATTTTCAAGTTATAGAGAGTCACTACATTGAATATATTTTGACTTTCTCTTCACCCCAACAGCTGAGCTGTGCCTTTCTTTCCAATTTTCAATGAACAGGGCTTGGTTGCTATCGCAGGTCCAGCTCATGGCATGGTGGCTCCATTAATCCTGGAGTTCCCGTCATGCACTCCCCCATCACTGAGGGAGAATGGTTTTATCAGCCCCACCACTCACTCCTGATAGCTGGGAGAGTAAAACCTTAGTTTTAAATATGTCACAGTTTTTGCCTTCCATTGTTTGCTGCTGACTAGATGGGAAGCAAAAACCACAGCATATTTAAAACTGTGGTTTTCACCTCCTGGCCATCAGGAGCAAGTGGTGAGTGGCAGAGCTGACAGGGCCCTTCTGCCAATCAGCACTAGGGGGGGTTCATTGGGGGTGGGGCTGCAAGATTAAAGGCCCACAATTTAAACCAGGCCTTACCAATGAGGTGTTTTTTTTGCTTTTTAACCAGTCTTAAATGTCTGAAAACCCCCACCAAACAGGGCCCCAAAAAGTTTACCCTCTGCTCCCCCACCTCCCCCACCTGTCACATATAATTAATGTGGTCCTGCCCTCCATGAGATGAAGCTGGACCAGGTTGCCCTGTGCCTCACTTGCATATAAGTTTTTGGAGAATCCTAGGACTCATGACAAGAACGACCAGTTCCAGTCATAAATCGGGGGGGGGGCGGGCGTAGTGAAAGAGGGGGGGGGGGGGGGGGGGATAATTACCACATGGATCCTTTGGGGGGCAGCGTTATCTGGAGTACACTCACATACTAAGCAGTGCTGAGCTGTGTGATCACCGTAGCTTGAAATGTTGTTGTCTCAACTGGGACCCAACCTAATTAACTATATGGTAAAACATGAACCTTTTGGATTTGAACTAATGTCATTCATAATTTGTACTATATACGGAAGTGCTGCTTAAAAGTGTGTTTCTGGAGTAACTGTGCTAAAACTTGTAGGAGTTTTAAGAGAGGTAAACTGCATCAATTCTAGATGAAATAATTCTACAGGTACCTGTAGTAATTTATCTATAGGCAATTTACTACAGATATGTTTATTTCTTGGTTGTCATTTTCAAATTTGTTTTTCACTTCCATGTGCTCAGGGAGAGCAGGGTCTTACATTAAAGAAGGGGCTGCAAGGGGAAGAAGTTGGGGGGCCAAAGGTCAAGGGGCACACCTAACCACCCCCCACAATTTTTTTCCTCTGCTGTAGGAGTGGAAGGGGAAAAAATTAATTTGGAGGTAAACCTCCAATCATTGGAATCTCCACCTGGAGAATTACAAATTTTCCATATATAGAATCTAATTATTGGGGATTGTCTTATGTTCAGGGTTACTGTATATTTGGGTAAATATGGTACAAACACATGCACACTGAAACTATAATTCTGTATTTTAGTGTCCAAAGAGTGTAGTTAGGAACCTAGGGGTATTTGAAAAAAAACCAAAACCAAAACAAGTTATGTGCTTTAATCTTATAGATCTTTGTAGGACTCAGATGCCTAACAGGGCTGTGCTAAGCTTTGGTAGCTAATTTGATTCCAAGGAGATACAGCCCAATTTGGGAACTGAATCCCTGAATTCAAATAAAATTGGGAGACCAATTAAAAGTTCCAAATCGATTCAAAACATCTGAATCAATTCAGAAAAGATTCAGTGGTCCTGACACAGCTGTCTCCAGCTGGTAAGTTTGTTGGGGTTGGGTGTGGGGGAGGGAGGGATTGAGGCTGGGACAAGCTGCCCAGCTGGGGCAGGAGGCATGGGACTCAGGAAGGGGGGTGCTGGGGAGGCCTTGGGATGTGGGAGCAGCAGCACTGGAGTGGGGGCTCTGCCCTGCTGCCACTTGCCCAGATGGGGAGGGAGGGTGGGATGCAGGATGCAGGTGTGGCTCGCTCTGGGTGGAAGGGAGAAAGCAGCAGCAGGGCATAGCCCCCACTCTCAGCACTGCTGCACTCGCATCCCATAACCCCCCATGCAGCGGCGCCGTTGGGGTGGGGGCTCGGCCCTGCTGCCACTTGCCCAGATGGGGAGGGAGGGTGGGATGCAGGATGCAGGTGTGGCTCGCTCTGGGTGGAAGGGAGAAAGCAGCAGCAGGGCATAGCCCCCACTCTCAGCACTGCTGCACTCGCATCCCATAACCCCCCATGCCAGGTGGGAAGTGGCAGCAGTGCCCACTCCCCCATGCCAGCTGGACAAGTGGCAGCAGCACCTGTCCCCCCGCCCCCATGCCTGCTGGGAAGTGGCAGCAGCACAGAGTCCCTGCTCCCAGTGCTGATGCAGGCACAGCAGCACTCAGAGAGGGGGGGCTGCCCTGC
>NW_005842633.1:414052-415558 GCF_000455745.1 Alligator sinensis
TACCTCCCCAAGTAATGCACCCCCCCATCCTAGCTGTGCAGCTTGTCCCAGCCCCAGCTCCAATCCCTCCCTCCCCCGTGCCCTTTCCTTCCTTCCTTCCTTCCCCCTTCTCCCCCACCTCAACAGACTTACCAGCTGAAGTCAACTCTGTGAGCTGCCTTGTTTAGTCTATGGCCGAATATTCGAAGTGGTGCCAATTCTTTTGGATCCAATTCAGATTAATCTGAATCCTAAGTAAATACTTCACACTTTGCACAGGCCTAATGGCTAACCTGCTTGCAGACTTTTGAAACTCCCACTAGACGTCAGATAGTTACTTTTAGGCACCTAAATGTCTTTAAATATATGGCCCTCAACATTTGTATGCTTTTTAATCCATATTATACTGCTAAAACTTGTAATGTAAAGTTTTTAAAAAAACATCTGAGTTTTTTTTATACTCTACTCATAAGTTTGAATATATGAAGCCCATATTATCAGTTAGTAGCCACTGAAAGTAAGAAATATTTTTGACTCAGTCTAAAAACAACTTATATTCTTGCCCTAATGAGTTTTAGATATTGTAATGGCTGAAAGTTTACTTATGTTTTCAGAGAACCCTCTCTCTGTTCTATGGAGCTGAAATGTCCTTGGGCACACAGTACAGATAGTCACCTAATTAATAGGGAGTAGTTTCCTTCAAATATACTGTCATATTTGTTTAAATGGGCTGATTCCCTTGTTCCCTTCAACCTACAAAGAAGGTCTGAACACCAGATTACTGCACAAAATTTAGATTTGGGAGAAGAAAAGGAAGAATATGACATGTTTGATCTCTGTCAGTTCCTTTATAACTCATAATGTTGTGGGTTTTTTTCTTATCACTATTGATTTGAGTAGTTCTTCAATTCCGTGTTTGCATAATTCTCTTTCTTAAGCTTATTCTACACATTACAGGTATTGTGCAATTAACTAATTAATTGCACAATTACCTGGAGACCAGCTAACTGTGCAAAGTAGCTATCCTGCCATAAAGAGCTCCAACCACCTATAAAGGTAGATCTCAAAAGCGGGCACATCTACATACGCAGTTAAGGTGCATGAATAGCTCTGGAACTTATTTCTGTGGAGTTCATTGCTCCTGGGCATGCCATCTGCACGTGCGCATGAGACCATAGCACACTGAGCCAGGTCACACCAGCCCTGGCTGGAATGGGCCCTGGGGTCCCCCAGCCCCTAGAAGACTTTTGACTTAGTGGAAAGCCATAAAAAAGTCTTACACATAGAATCATAGATAATCAGTGTTGGAAGGGACCTCAGGAGGTCAACTCTGCTCCTCTGACAGCAGGTTATTCCAGTCCCCAGAGACCCCTTCAGAGCCAGGGGAGGACATGAAAGCCCAGACCTAAGTCAGACCAAAGGAATCTACCTTCCTCCCCTCAGCTTTTTCAGTGCCCAGCACTTGACCTGCAGTTTCCCCCTGCCCCCAAGCCCTGCATCTTCATGCCCTGCCCAGTCTCCCTGATG
>NW_005842633.1:415589-437605 GCF_000455745.1 Alligator sinensis
ACCACACCATGGGACTTTTTTAATATCCCTAAATCAGGCAATAATTTTCCCTTGCTTCCCCTCAGTGTTCAGAGCCTTCTCCCCTCCCCTACTCCAGTCCTTACCTGCCACTGCTGCTTTCTTTTCTGGCCCAGGGGCAGGAAAGTTCCTGTCACAGGAGTTTCAAAGCCACTGTTGTTCATGCCATTGGGGCTACACAGAGGCTGGGCTTAGAAGCTTATAGACAGCACAAAAAGCAGCAGCAGTGAGTGGGTGAAGGGGAGGGGAGGACATGCATCTAAGCTCAGAGGGAAAGGTGGGGGAATTCTTAGCTGCTTTTGGGTCTGTAAAAGTCCCCAGATGCTCCCAGGGTACATTCTGTCTGTATTAGTTGCGAGTGGGAGGGGTGTGGAAAAGTTGGGTGGAGGGTGTAATCATCCCTGCAGCACAGATTTCTGCTCTTCCTACCCCCTTTGCCAAATCCTGGATCATCTCCTATACACATGGCTGTACGTCACCAGGTTTAAGACTAAATTCACCAAAAATATATTTTCATCTTTTTTTTAGCTCAAATATGATTAGCAACATTAGCTCATTCTTCTGAGTGCTCTTTAGCCTCTGACAGTCTCATAGTCTCGGGGTAACAAAGAACAACTAGTCAAGTTTGCCTCTAAGAAGAATGAGAGGAAATCATGGCCAGCTGATAATGAATGGTGTTTCTGGGATTTCAGTAACTTAAGCACATCTCAGTTCTTTGGCCCTGGCAGGGATATAAGAAAGGGCTGGTTGTCAGTATTATTGATTATTATAATCTTGGGACCTCTTGTAGAATTTCTTGAGACTTTCCAGAATTGCACATTAGGGAATAAAACATGAGGCCTTTATATTATGTAGTTGATGCCATTTTAGTGCTAACTCAAAAAAAAAAATCAATAGCTTATTTTAGGAAACATTTTTAATGATGTTTCATTAAGGCCTAATGACAAAGATTTAGCAAAAAATTTAAGTACTTCCCTAATTTTAATTCTGTCCTCAAAGATTATAATATAAATAAAATGTGTAATGGCTATGAGAAGGCATTGCAGTACTTGGATATACTGTTAAACAAAGAACTAAGAAATTACAGTTAAAGACAATATCATTCCAGTAGTCCAATTATTGATGTGGAGCAAATGAATGCTCTCATTGCAATGTTGAACCCAAACTGTCAAGGTGATAGCAGTTCTTAAGCTGTATTACTTAATATGCTTCAGTTAAAATGTCACTGGCTTCAAAATGGTTTAGCATATGATGAAAACCTTCTTATGGGAAAGAAAAAATTAGAAGCTCATAAAATAAAAGGTAGAATTTGAACGTCCACATTACAATACTAGATTATGTTGCAGATTGACTCTTTCATTTCCCAGTTCTAGAATTTTTACTTCTCCAGCTCTATCCCGGTTTGGTGTACTGCAGAATCCATTTCCTGAGAGAATTAAAGTATAGTAAGGATGCTTGCTCAAAGGAATACAATTTAATAATCATCTTTTCCCACAAATCATATTTCTTCTTTCATCTGAAGCAATGCTAACATAAATTTTCAGGATAAGTTGCATGATTAGGATGCAATATGAATCAGCTGGGGTTGTTCTCTTGAGGATTTCTGCCTAGAGATTTTATTTGCTAGCTTTTATTTTTAAATGGTTTTAAATAGAGGCACAATCAGCAATCTAAAATTAATGTTATATCACGTTATTTGAACTCTTACTTGTTGAAAGTACCTTAGCTACCTTTCAGGCTATTTCAATACTATAGTTTATCATTCCCATGTAGTCACAAAATTGTATGCTATATTTCTTGAATTCCTGTATTTCTTAAATTATTATGCTCTAAAGAGAAATGATATACATGTCAATATATTGAAAAATGTTACAAGATCTGCTAATGAGTCTAAAATCAGTGCATTAGACCCTACTATACTTTTTCAAACATGATTTTGTGTAATGCAGTGTGAATTAGCAATATAGCAGTGAGTGTATAGACACACAAACGATTCCAAAATGTCACAGATTGGGAACCAGTTTACAACTGGGTGAGATGCTGTGTCTCTGACACTAGGGGCTGGAAGCAAGTACCTAGCCAACCATGCCTCACAGTGGAAGAGTGGGGCAGGGGTTTTTCCATCCATGCTTTGGTGGCCCTGTAGCATGAACTGAACTAATGTAGCTGATTTTAACATATAGTGTAATAATAGTGAAATATAACCATGTTAGTCTTGTCCTGTAAGCAACTTGAAAACTTCATTTTGTATCCTTCTGCTTGACATAAGTGAATAAACTCTGCATAGCCTTTATGTATGAGTGTATGTAAAAGGGTGAACGGTGAGAGAATGGTGTAGAGACAGGAGAAGAAGATTTAACTGTTTATGTTAGCAACAAGGCACCAAATGTAAGTTACCACTCAGTAAACTAATTAATAAATGGCTGAAGAATCCCTTTTAGGCCTAGGGCACAAAGAAGATAACGAGGAGAAAGAATAGACTTGTACTGCTGGACGGGTAGCAAAAACACTCCAAGGCTAAGATAAGCTGAAGACAAAAGAAGAACAACTGCAAAAACAGAAGCTGGGTATGGAAAAACCCCAAAGCAATGAAACAAAGGATGCCAATCCCTATAAAAGAACACTTTAAAAATGCCAAGTTGGGTGAGTCTCTTTTTCTACTGCTGTTTCTTTGGAGCACAGATGCATCTGTTCACCCCACTCCAGATGTTATCTTCAGATCTGCTATCTTCAAATCATCATCATCTATTCAATAAGCCTGGGTTGGCCACCATGGGCTGATCTTGAGCAACTATTGTTTGTAACTATATCTGGTGTATGTGTGGATAATATGGTTGTTTTGTGTATGTGTATGCCTGTGTGTAATAATGTGTATGATGATTTGTGTGCATTTGTATGAATGGTGTCCCCAAGCCTCTATGTCTAACTCACATAATCAATAAACATGGCACCTTGCCTTATCCCCCTTTATAAAGTCTCGCTTGTGATTTGAGCAATTGGCAATTTGTGTAACAGTCCCAGGGAGGAGTGTCCAGTGCTGGGGATGTTGCCATTTTTCTCCATTCTGTTTCCTAAACCTGAGTTCAGTAATCTTCAAAAGTCTACAAATGACTAAAATCTGCAGCGTGCTTACCTCACTTTGTGGAGAGGGGTAGTGCTTATACTTGCACTTCTTGGGTGTGTTTACATGTGCATTAACACACCTTAGTTAATGTTCATTAAACATAATACTAATCCTCAGTATTGAAGCATTAATTCTCAATATGTCGCCAAAACTTTATTTTCCCTTCCCTCCCCTTTTCAATTTATTTTTTTTTAATCAAATGAACAGAAAAGGGGAAGAAAGGGACAGTAAAGTTTTGGCTACATATCAGAGTGGCTACTTGCAGCAATGGGTGTGTGCGTGCACATGCATGTATGTGTTCATGTGCACACACGTGCATGTGCATATGTATGAGTTTGGGGGTGATGAGCAATGAATTGTGGGATGCCTGGAAAACTAACAAGACCTATTCCATAGAATGCTTGCTGTTTACGTATAACACTGAAGCAGTTCAAAGTGAAGCAGTTACATTTTGAACTATTTCAGGTGGACTTTAACTATTTTAACAAGTTTATATATTGTGCTCCGTACACAAAATGAAATGAATTGCCAGTTGCCAACACAAATTTTCTTCAATATTGAGAATTAATTGAGTACAAATAGTACAGATGAATTACCCTTGGCTGTGTAAGGAGGTTGATCCTTAGGGAAGCAGAAAGAGAAAATTTGTGTCTCATGAACACACACACACACACACAAAAAAGGGGGGGTTGTTAACATGGTAGAAAATATTTTATTTTAATATTGCTTTTATAAGACTAAAGGAAAAATTGCAGAATTTCTCTCTTCAGCGGGAGCTTCTACATGAGACACTAGTCTTCTACATGAGACACTAGCTACTGCACAGTAGCTCATCGTTACCACACAGTAGCATTGCTGGCACTACCATGACACAACACCACTGTGCAATAATAATGAGCTGCTGTGCAGTAGCATTGGGGGAAAAAATGTGCAGTAAATGGTACTGTGTAGTAACACCAGTTACTGGGCAGTCATTTACTACTTGCTTAGTTTTGGGGAAAAGCTCTCTCTCTTCTGTTTTTTTCAGTTTTAAATCCTTTAATATGTTTTTAGGAATGTTTAAAAATATCAGAAGAGATATGGTTGAGAGAGGTTTAGTGATAAAAGTTATAATTTAGAGATGTTCCCTAATTGAATTAGGCAGTAGCATTTAGTCCAGTGATTCTCAACGAGGATGTAGAGCACACTGAGATCCCATGAGATCCTTTGAAGGGTGATGCAAAGGATGAGGAGATATTTGCTTAATTTCTTAAGTGCAAGCTTAGGCTTGTTACTGCCTGACTGATTTCCTCACTCCCACCCCCACTACCAGGTCCCTCTGCAAGGAGGTGTAAGTACTGTAATATATAAATTAGTTTTTGAAATTGAGTGCCACTCAGCTTCCCAAAATTATGGAAAGGCCATGAGTCCAGTGAGTGGTTCCTTGTAGAGATGCACCAATACATTGCTCCCATATTGGATTGGCACTTATATGAGGAAAATTAAGAGTATCAGGTAAGCAGTTTTTTTTCTGTCTGATGTGGCCAATAATTGCTGCATGCATGCACACACCCATAGCAGAACATGCAGGCAGCCAGGAACACAGCGCAGCAGTATGGAGAGCAATCAGGTCCAGCTGGTAAATGCGCTGTGGAGGGACGGGGGAGGGAACGGGTATGGGGAGGCAGATTGAGGCCCCCATGGTGAGGGAGTGGGAGTGGGAGTGGGAGTGGGGCAGGCACTTTCCAGCTGGGTCAGAATAGGCACAGGATATAGCCATGGCTCATCAGGGGGTGCAGGGAGCAGGTGGGAGCAGCTCTTACCACTGCACACATTCCAGGAGGGCATAGGGGGCATGTGTCCCCTGGAACTCTGCATGAAGCAGGGTGGGCTAGGACTGGGGCCGGGCTCTTTCTGGAGGGGGGCTGGGCCAGGCTGCACTTGGGGTGGGCAGTGGCAGTACTGGGAGTGGGAGTTGAGGGGATGCAGCCACCCCAAAATTCATGGTAGCCCTGCTTCCAGTCTTGCAGCTGCCCACCCTGAGTGCAGCCCAGCCCAACCCCTTGTGGGAAGAGCCTGGTACCGCCCAGGTCCCAAATGAGCCACAGCTCCATCCTGTGCCCACCCACCCGGCTGGGCATCACCTGCCCCTGCCCCAGCCCCACTCTCTCTGTCACCACAAGGACTTTAATCTGCCCCCCCCACCCCATGCCCCTTCACTTTCCCCACCCCTTGCTCTATAACATGCTTACCAGCCAGACCCGGCTGCTCTCCACACTGGGGGACTGCATTTCGGAATCAGATCAGTCTTGGTTGATATGGCTCATTAAAAATCATCCATTAGTATTGGCCCCCCAAAAATCTCTATTGGTGCACCCCTAGTCCTTGAGTCCAAAAAGGCTAAGAACCACTGAGTGTGTTTCATAGACAGGCAAAAGGTCTGCAAGCTTACCCTAAAGCTCCACAATTAAATTGTTGTTTAGTTCTTCTGATTCATGTATGCTTTGTTTTATTGAGCTGACTACATGGTATCAGAAGTGGAAAATGATGAAGAACTTGAAAGACTCTGATCTGGAAACAGAACAAGCAGAGCAATGCAATCATGTGGAAGCACAAAAGCCTCTGCAAGTGATCTGGGCAACAATAATCTAAGTAAAATCAAGTAGTCGTGGAAGTGTTGCAACCTTCACTTACTCTTCCATTGTCAGGCAATCTAGCAGAGAAATGGATGGTGTTCAGCAACCACAGGGGGAAAAGAGAAAAATGATCATGTGGAATCTTCAATCTTTTTGCATGTTGTAGGGAAGGAAGCTCAGGCTCTTCATAACACCTTTACTTTCACAGAAGGCCAAAATGTGCAATTGTGTGTCATACTGTCCAAATTTGAGTACTTCATGCCAAAAAAATTAGAGCCTTGTAAGACACAATTGTGTGTTTTGTTTTTGTTTTTGGTTTGTTTGGGTTTTTTTTTTTTTTGGGGGGGGGGGAGATTATGTGCAAACAATCAGCAGGGGAAAGTATAGACCAGTATGCTACTAAACTAAAGAGATTGAGTAAGAACTGTGCTTTTGAAAACTTGACAGTATCTCTAATTAAGAGACACTTATCTGTGTCATTGCAGACTGCATTGCAAGACTGTTGCTTGAGGGAAACTTGCTTCTGGCAAAAACTTCACACAGCAGCAGAACCTGAAGGCCCATACTGCAGAGCTGAATATACCGATAGGTTTTGTCCTTACAGTAGGTATGAAATAATGTGGCTAGAAGAAGCCACCTCACAGAATGCAGTTTTCTATTGGTAATGAGAAACCCAAGAGAAAGTGCAAACAAGCAGGCATGCAATGAATGTATGGCCCCAGACATTGTGCTACATCCAGAAAGCTCCATTAGGTCTGTGACAAGAGAAACCATTTCGCCAAGTGCTGCAGATCCCAAACACAAGATTCTGATATCTCTGTGGTAGAATAGAGCAAAACCAACGATAGGGACTGGATTTTGCCAGTAGAAGTGCATGGAACTGGTTCTCTGTTAAATTGGACACTAAAGCTCAGGTTAATATTTTACTAAAGCATGACTATAGAAAATTAAAATGAACTGTTCTATATAAAAGTGCCATTTTTCTTAGTGCTGATTTTAAATATACAGCTCCAAAGAGGCAAATGGATGCCAGTATAAAGACTCACGTCTATTGAGACTTAGAGGAAAAGTTTCCTACCAAAAGCAAATTGGAAACCGATTCTGATATTTTGTGGGTCTAGAAGGAAAGTAAAACATCCTGAAAGGCTAATAAGAATTGCTAAGGGAGATAAAGGAAGAGGAGAATATGAAAGTTAGTGGAAAGCATCTCTTTAGCGTGCTATGTTTGTAACCTTACCTCTGTGGATGGCTGTCAATTGATTGTGTGTGTGTGTGTGTGTGTGTGTGAATTGATTTCTATAGTTCTTATAAAGAGGGAAGATGTAGTGATGAAATTATACTTTGGAAATGCTTCTTAATATTGAGTTGAAAGTTGGGAGATGGTCCCTCAGCCAATGAGTTAGAGAGAAAAAGGGTTTCTAGAGGCTGCCTACTGCTCCACAATTTAAGTTTTGTTTAGTTATTCTCATTCATGTATGCCTATGTTTATGAAACTCAATGATCACTACAAGCGGAAGTATTTTTGTATAATGCTTCTGTCTAGGAGCACAGATAAGAATGGCTGTCATCTAAAGATTTTAATCTATTTTGGATTATATCCCTAAGTATAGTCTTCTCAAGATTTTTTTTCACCATGCTTTTCCTGTTAGCATTTGTACCTTTAACAGATACTGGGAATACAGGGCACCTATACACGTGCATCAAGGCTGCTCTGATTCACTATAAATAGAGGACATTGGAGCAGGCAGAATTGTATAAAAGCTTGAGTGTCGGAATTACTGTGCTCAAGAAGATTCCGGCATCACATGTATCAGTGCCCCCACACTGAAAAATGGTGGCAGGAACGCTTTAACTAAAGCTCATTCAAGCTTTAAAGCACCCCTACCGCAATTTTTCAGAGTGGGGACGCTAATACATGTAATGCCCTGGGCACTTTAATTAGAGCAGCTCCAAGAGCTCTTGGAGCATGTTAATAAATGACCACAAGGCTTCTCATTCAACAAGACATCATATTGATTATATTTTAGGCCTGAATCCTTATAATTTCCCATTATTTTTTCATATATACATTATAAATAGTACAATAGGATTGGATACAATTGTAGCAAAACCTCCAGTTTTTCTTTTACTTATTTATTTTAAAATGCATTCCCTCCCCTTCCCCAACCATTTCTGACTTTTTCTCTCCCTCTCTATTTCTTATAGAAAAGTATAAGTGAGCTCAGACTTGGGATAAGCTTTACCATTTTTATTTTGGTAGCAAGTTTTTGGTTTTGTATATCTACTGTTTTATATTGTATAATTATTAGGTTTGCATTGATTCTTACTGTTGTATATTGTATTATTATCATTTTCGTATTGATTTTTATTGTTTCATATGGATATTGTATGGTTTAGGCCTGTGTTTGTAAGTGAACCAAAGTCATGTCAAGTTTCCATTTTATATGTCAAGCCTTCATCTTGTGTTCTCTGCCTAGGCATCCTATGTTACAACAATATGATTCATTGTACCCCTCCCATGTAAATTGGTTTCCCCATGAACAACAGTGATTGGGAATGATTGAAATACAATGGTAGCAGGCCTCTACTGAATGGCCTGTAATGACTGGGCCATCACCTCGCCTTGATTCATCCAGGAACCATGGACCTCACTCAGGAACAGAGACAAGAACCCAGCATTTGAAAGACAAAAGACCCTGCAGAACCAGCAACTTTCACCGTTACAGACACCCAAAACTGCACATCCCTGCATGGAGCACACATGCTCAGTACACCAGGGGCTGATGACAAAACAATAGACTTCTATTGAAAATGTGTTTGGATAATCCTACATTAAGAACATAAAAGCTAATTCCATTTTAGTGAGATTTTCCAATCATGATGCAGTTTTCCTTGTGCCACTTTAATGCTGTAGAAAAAAAGAACTGTGTGCAGTTTCATCCATGCTTCAGTAAACTGTCCTCAATTCTGAGGTATATTAGACAAGTGAATTATTGGAAAGCTCTGAATATTAGATTTCCCTTCACAGAACCTTTTTTTCCTTTTAAGCCTCTCGTGTGTGTGTGTGTGTGTGTGTGTGTGTGTGTGTGTGTGTGTGTGTGCACGTAAACACACACACGGGAACCACTAAGATGTGGTCACACCTTGTCCTCTCTTCAATAAAACCGCTGTCATTTGCAACCCCAAGTTGGGTCATGTTTTACTGAATCCCAGTCCCTTCCTTATCTTAAATTTTAGCCTCATTCTCTCTCTCTCTCAGCTCCAGCCCCCACCCCTCTCCACTAATTTCCCAATCTCCTCTCAATTCCTACTGCCTTTTCACTGTGACTTTCTGCTGTCTTTCTCTGCTTTCCCATTGCCCCTGTTGCCTTTTAGTCTCTCCTGCTGCTTTTCCTGTGATTTCCTGCTGTCCGTCTCTCTGTTTTCAGGCTTCCCCTGCACCTTCTGTAGTCATCCCCTCCCCACCGCCCCCCAGCTTCCCAGCTCCTCATGGCTGTCCTGTAGTTTTCTCCAGATCGCAGCACCTACTGCCACTCCCTGCAACCTTTTCTAGCTGCCCCAGAGCCATCCTCTGACTCCCCACACCCAGAACCCCTCTTTGACACCCACACTTTCCCTTAGTCCCATTACCCCTCTCCTCACCTACCTTTTCAGCTCCCCCATAGCTCTGGCTCCAGTCCCAGCCTCTGTGCTGGCATCGCTCCCCTGTTCTGTAGGCTTTGGGCATCGTCTTTTAATCAATTCAGAACAATTAACCTAAAGTTACCCCCGAGCCTCAGTTCTTCAGCCCAGGCCCCTGTAGTCTAGTGGTTCTAATCCTGGCCCTGGTAACTTTCACTCCCTACACTTCTACTTTCTTACCTTAACCTTTCCCCAGGTATCCCAAGTATACCAAGCACATGCATAAATACACATCACAACACCCAACTTAGGAACTCACCTGTGTGTATGTGTAGGTGGGTTGTATGTGTGTGAATTAGTGAATACACATATATATACATATATAGATATCATTGTGTGTGTGGTATATGAATTAGTAATCCATGTATGTGTATTGGATGTGCAGGTGTTGGTAACTGGTAACTGATTCTTTCTAAATTTAGTGTGTGTAGCATGTATGGGCTTAAAATGGTAAAAGGTGTGCATGAATCTAAGCTAGTTATTTTGAATGTGTGTGTATCTGAGTTGCTAGTGTGTATGTGTGTGTATATATATATATATATGGCTTTGTGTGCATGATATACGAATTAGTGATCTGTGTCTAACTTTTGGGGTGTATAGTGTATGTGCTTGAATTGGTGATAGGTATGCATGTGCCTAGGCTGGTTTGAATGTGTATGTGCCTGAGGTGGTAGTGTGCATGTGTATGCACCTAACTGATTTGTGTGTTTGTATATGTGCAATTGTTACACCCTCCTGTCTAACAGTGCAATATTGAGATCCTATGAGTTGTCCTGACCCCACAGGGCAACACAATAGGGCTGGTAAACTTCTCTGGGAAAAGAGAGGATGAATGGAACCACTTTAGGGTGATTCTGTCCATACTTTAAAAGGTCTTTCAGTTGAAGTAGTATACTTTTAGAATAATAGAATCATACAAAATTAGGGTTGGAAGGGACCTTAGCAGTTAATCTAGTCCAACCCCCTACTCAAAGCAGGACCATCCTGAAATAGATAATTCCAGTCAGGGCTTTTTTAAACTGGATCTTAAAAAACCTTCAAGGATGGAGATTTCACCATCTCTGTAGGTGACCCATTACAGTGCTTCACCACCTTCCTAGTTGAGAGAGTTTTTCCTAACATTCAACCCAAACTTCCTTTGCTGCAACTTAAAACCATTGCTCCTTGTTCTGTCATCTGCCAACTCTGAGGACAGTCTAGCTCCATCCTCTTTCACCGCCCCCCCCCCCCCTTCAGGTAGTTAAAGACTGTTCTTAAGTCCCCGCTTAGTCTTCTCTTCTGCAGCCTAAACAAGATCAGTTCCCTCAGCCTCTCCTCAGAAGTTACATGCCCCAGCCACCCTAACGATTCCTGTTGCCCTCCATTGGTCTCTTGCCAACTTGTCCACATTCTTTCCATAGTCTGTGTATGGGGGGGGGGGGGGGGGGGAATCTGGACATAACACTCCAGATGGGGCCCCACCAGGGCTGTAAAGAGATAGGGGGGGGGGGGGTGGTGGAATCTGGACATAGCACTCCAGATGTGGCCTCAACAGTGCTGAATAGAGATGCATAATTACTTTCCTCAATCTGCTGGCAACGCTCCTACTAATGAAGCTCAGTATGCTATTAGCCTTCTTGGCAACAAAGGCATACTGTTGGCTCATATCCAGCTTAGTGTCCACTGTAACTCCCAGATCCTTTTCTGCAGAGCTGCTCCTTAGCCAGTTGGTCCCAAGCCTTTAGTGGGTGCATGGGATTCTGCCATCCTAAGTGCGGGATTTTGCACTTGTCCTTTTTAAACCTCATGAGATTTCTTTTGGCCCAATCCTCCAGTTTATCTAGGTCACTCTGAATCCTAGCCTCTGTTGAACCGGGTTTCTCTTAACGAGCTGGAACTGAGGCTTGTTAATCCTCACTGAGAATTCACAGTCATAAAGGTGGTCTTTGGGAGCACTCTCATTAAGCATTGATCTACAGCCTGGTCCCACTTAAAGCAATAATATTAATTAGGAGACACACAAGAGACTTATAATATAGTCCTGTTGTTTGAATTAATCTAAATTACAGGGTTAATATGACAAGACTTAATGAGCTATAAACATATATACACAGGTTCACTGAACAATACAACAAAAAGAAAAAAGCAGAAGACTAGAGAGCAAACTGTGCCCTCTGACATGTACACTATGTTCAAGGGTACTTTATAAGTATTATTATAGATAAGATTTTACCCTTCCAGGTGGTCTTGCTAATGGTGGTCTCCTTCACTAGACTGAGGACTTATCTCAAGAACTCTTTCAGAGCTTTGTTCAGCCACTCGCTGATCTACACAGCCAGACATACCTACTCACTGGCTTATAGTCACCTTACATTCCACTTACATAGCCATAATGGTGCCTTCTCTCACACCCAAACACAACCAAACAAACACCAAATCAAACTTCAGTCTCTCACACACACAGCCCCAATCTTTCTTGCTGAGTTGTGTGTGCAGCCCTCTAGCAAACTCCTCACTCACGCTACCTCTGTCAAACTTTTTCTCAGCCTATCAGAGGTGCCATCAATGAATCATCATTCAACCCTCTATCCAACCAGAAGATTAATTACCCCAGGTAAGTTTATCTATTACATTTTCAGATTTTACATAATTAAACTTATCTACACATGTTTCCATCAGAGAAACTAGGTTACTATGTCCACTGGTTGAAAAGGTCAACTGGACTAGAACCTTTTAGCTCTCCACTCAACTGAGCATGTGCCCCACTATTTACTTAAATTATACAGACTTCCTTATTGTTATGCAATAACACTACCACAGAATGAAGCAAGGCCAAGGGACGCTGAAACTTGAGGTCTACACCTCCAGAGTATCTACTCCTCTCCCCAGTGTGGTGTCATCCATGAACTTGCTGAAGGTGCACTCTATCCCATCTTCCAGATGGTTAGTGAAATACCAAAAAAAAACTGGGCCCCAGACTGACCCCTGAGGCACTCAACTTGATACTGGCTGCCATCCACCTTACAGTCCATTCATCCAACCAACCCATACTTACTTAGCTTGCTTGCAATAATGTTGTGGGAGACCATATGAAAACCTTCCTAAATTCAAGGTGTATCACATCAACTGCTTTCCCCATATCCACAGAGCCAGTTACCTCCTCATAGAAGGCAATCATGTTGGTCTGGCATGACTTGCCCTTGGTGAATCCTTGCTGACTGTTCCTGATTACTTCTTCTCCCCCAAGTGCTTAGAAATTGATTCTTTGAGGACCTGCTCCATGACTTTTATGGGGACTGAGCTGAGAATGGCTGGGATGTAGTTCTCCAGATCCTCCATCTTCCCTTCCTTAAATATGGACACTATATTTGCCCTTTCACAATTGCCTGAGACCTCCCCCAATCACCATGCATTTTCAAAGATAATAGCCAGCCGCTCTGCAATCACACCAGCCAACTCCGTCAGCACGCTCAGATGCATTGCGTCTGGCCCTATGGACTGCTACACATCCAGCTTTTTTAAATTGTCCCTAACCTGTTCCTTCACCACTGACAACTGCCCACCTTCTCCCAAAACTGTGCTGCCTGATGCAGGAGACTGCTATGAAGACCAAGATAAAAAAGTCATTGAATGCCAAAGACTTCAGCCTTTTGTTCCTTATCTGTCACTAGGTTGCCTCCCCCAGTCAGTAAGAGAACCACACTTTCCCTGCCCTTCCTCTTGTTGCTAACATACTTGTAGAAACCCTTCTTGTTACCCTTCATGTCCCTTTCTAGCTGCAAGTCCACTTGCACTTTGGCCTTCCTGATTTAATCTCTGCATGCCTGAGGAAGATTCTTATACTCATCCCTAGTCATCTGCCCAAGCTTCCACTTCTTCTAAGCTTGCTTTTTTTTGTTTAAGCTCACTGGAGAGTTCTCTGCTAAGCCAAGCTGGTCACTTCCCATACTTTCTGTTCTTCCTGCACATCAGGATATTTTGTTCCTGTGCCTTCAGTAAGGTTTCTTTAAAGTACAACCAGCTGTCTTAGACTCCTTTCCTCCTCAGACTGGCCTCCAAAGGGATCCTGCCCATCCGTTCCCTGAAGGAGTCAAAGTCTGATTTTCTAAAGTACGGGATGCATACTTGGCTGCTTTCCCTTCTTCCTTTCATTAGGAACCTAAACTTGATCATCTCACAGTCACTGCTGCCCAAATTGCCATGCACTTTTACATCTCCCACCAATTCTTCCCTGTTTGTGAGCAGCAATTCAAGAAGAGCATGGCCTTAGTTGCTTTCTCCAACACTTGCACCAGGAAGTTGTCCCAAACAGTTTCCAAAAATTTTCTAGATTGCCTGTGCACTGCTGCAATTCTCTCCCAGCAGATGTCAGGGTGAGTGAAGTCCCCCATGACAGCCAGGGCCTGTGATCAGGGTACTTCTACTAGCTGTTTAAAGAAAGCTTCATCTACCTTATCCATTTGTGCTAGTGGGTGTCTTCTCCCCTGCTTGTCCTTCCTAAAGTTTGTACCCATCCATGCCAGATCTCCAGTCACATGAGCTATCTTACCAAGTCTGTTATTCTGTTAAACATCATAATTCCTTAACTGTGTAAGGGCTTCTAGTTCTTTCTGCTTGTTTTCCAGGGTCCATGCATTTGTGTATAGACACCTGAGGTAACTAGTTGACTGCCCTACTGTCTCAGAAGGAATGAGAAGGCCTCCCTTCTGGCCCCGTCCTCCTTGTGCTTCTTCCAGGTCTCCCACTTCCCCACTTACCTCAGGGCTTTGGTCTCTACCCACATCAAACCTAATTTTAAAGCCTTCCTCACTAGGTTAACGACCCTGTCTGCAAAGATGATTTTCCTTCTCTTTGTTAGGTGGATCCCAATCTCTTCCTAGAAATATTTATTCTTGAAAATACATCCCATGGTCAAAGAAGCGAAAGCTCTGATGGCAACACCGCCCATACAGCCATGCATTGATTTACAGGATGTATCTGCTCCGGCCTGGACCTTCCCCCTTGACCAGAAGGATCAAGGAAAACACCATATGTGCCTCCATCCCTTTCATCTTTGCACCCAGAGCTCTGTAGTCATCCTTGATCTGCTCAGTAACATCCATGGAAGTATCATTGGTGTCCACATGGATGAACAGCATGGGATACTAATGAAAGGGTCAGACAAGTCTCAGTAATCCCTCTGTGATATCTCAAATCTGGGCTTCAGGCAAGCAGCAGACCTCTCAGGTGTTAATGTCTTGAAATCCACTGCTAGATTTAATGGAATGGATTTCTAACCTTGGAAGAGTTCATCAGCCACTTATGTTAATGCCACTTCATGTCACACTTCCTGAAGTGCGAGACCAAACACACTGTTGTCCAAATTGCTGGATAACGCCAGGCTGCCTTCTAGCACCACCTTGTACTGGAGTCACCTTCTTGAGTGTAGTAATTAATAATCAGCAAGATCATTCTTGTTTTGAATTCCTTTGAACAAAGGATAAAACAGTCTTGAAGATGTTGAATTCAGAAAGCTGTGAGAAGAAGAAAGTGGTTGAGTAAAAAAGTCCAAGTCCATTTTAACAGATTTGTGCTCCAGAGGTGACCATAAAGCCCCTGGAGTCCCTGCAACCCTCAATCTTTGTGGGCAATCACCCCTTCTATCACCTGCCAAAATGCCAATTGTTATTATGTAAAATAGGCTGCCCCAGGGCTTCCCATTCTCTTCTCCCTAATGACCATCAGGTGCTTATGGTCATTGTCTTAAGGGCTCATTGTTTGGCACCAATCCATCCCTACACCATACTCCATGCCTCACAGGTTGTTATCTCTTGTTGTTTTCCACTTACCCTTTCTGGTCCTATACTCTCAGCCCCTGTCTGGGCTATGGGACCCTGGCCCCTGCTGTCTCCTGGCCTGTCATTTCCAAGACTCTGCCTATACCCTGGACTATCTCTGATCCCCTCCAGGCCTGTTGTTTCCAAAGCCTGGTGTCCTCCAGACCTGTCTATTCCAAGGCCTGGTTCCAGATCCTTCCCCGGGTCCCTAGGAATCTCCTCCTCCCCTTAGTTCCTCCCCAAACCTCTAGGCTGCTGGCTGTATTCTCTCTGCTGACACTTGAAAGTTGCAGCCCTCCTGCCAGATTATATTCCCTCACCAGCCTCCAGGTTTTACTGCTGACTCATCTCAGGGCCTGAGTTTATATCCTCCAGAAGCCCAGCCCTCCTCCTGGGTAAGATTATTTTAATCAGCCCAAGCCATACCCGCAGGCTGCTGCAGCTATAACTTGCCTGCTCTTAAATTGACAGTAGTACTAAGCCTTCTGCCACATCCATCTTGATACTGTGTCTATGAAATTAGATGTAATTTAACTGAGAAAAAATAGAGGATATGTTCCCTTTTGCCGTGGCACTCCACACAAGGCAAGGATAAACAGCTCTGACTCTACTATATCTTCTTTGCAAAGGGATACATGAAAAGTCACAACTCATGATATTTCCAAACTACTTTCTAGGGCTCCACTTTCTCTGACATCATCAGTAGAATTTCAAAGCACAGAGGAGTCACAGGATTTAGCCCCTAAAGTGATTCAGATAAACTGCAAATTCAATCATCCATACTCTTTTTGTGCTCTCAGAACTGAATTGACCCTCTGAACTATTTGAGGTTCACCCATCACTAACATGGAAGAAATAAAATTAGCCTGACAATAAAAGAATCCATCAGCAATCTCTATCTGCAATGTAACATGACCTTCCATTGTTATATTATTCTTAATGTAGATTTCTATTTTAAGCATTCATATTGCAAGGAACTGTATAAAGAGTCAGCAGAATTCATTAGTTGGCTTGTATCATTTTGTAAAATCATTCTTTTTTAACTTAAATCCAGTTGCGGCTTGAATTGAAACTCATTAATTTTAAATATTAAGCACTTAGGAGCAAATGACAGTGCTGCATGCTCCTGTTTGACAACTCCTATACAACATTTTCTTTCTTAAATATGAATTACTTTTCATTTACTGGCATGTTCAGGGCAGTATTCAGTGCATATACATATTTTTTAAATGTATAAATTAGGGCTATGAGAGTCAGCAGTGATCCAATCTGACTTCAGATCTGGCTGCTTTGGATGGCCACAATCTGATCTGGAGCTCTGAACTGGGTTTCCGCCTTGATCCGGATGAAGCGGCTCCAAAGCTTTAGAGCCACCTCAGAGATCTGGCCATAGGGTATAATGGGGAATCAATGGAAGAGCTATAACTTTGTTGTTTTTTGTATGATATGAATGAAACTTGCAGGGCTGGTAGCCTCTGCTAAGAGCATGAATTCTGACAAGTTTCAAGAAGATTGGTGCAAGGATTTTTGGGGAACTGTACCCCAAATTCTTGAAAGCCAAACTTATGTCACGGCTGTATGTTACACCACAGGGGCTGAAAAACTGCAGGCATGGTAGCTCTTACTGAGACCACAAAGCCTGCCAAGTTTCAAGGAGATCGGTGCAGGGGTTGGGCGGGAACTGCACCCCAAATCCTTGAAAGCAAAGCTCCTGTCACATCTATGTGTTACAACACAGGGAGGTTAAAACTTCAGAGGTGGTATCACTTACTGAGGCCACAAAGCCTGCCAAGTTTCAAGGAGATCGGTGCAGGGGTTGGGCGGGAACTGCACCCCAAATCCTTGAAAGCAAAGCTCCTGTCATGTCTATGTGTTACAACACAGGGGTGAGGGCATCAAAACTGCAAGGGTCATAGCTCTTACTGAGGCCACAAAGCCTGCCAGTTGTGAGTGTGTGTCCTAGATCAGGCCTGAGTGAGTTCTGGGCTCTGCCAGGCCACGAAGCCTGACAGCTGTGTGTGTCTCGCTGGGGGAGTCTGTCATTTGGGGCCCAAGCTGCTGACAGGCAAAACTCGTGATGTGGGTGGGTGACATTGTGTGTATGTTAAGGTGCACCCTTCCCAGCACTGGGGCCTCTGCACAACATGGCAGTGTGCCCCATTGAGGCTTCCTCCTCCCCTACAGCCTCATGCCCAGTCCTCTGCTTTACGTGACTACAGGTACAATAACTTAGCTGGCTCAACACCAGTAGCATCAACAGCAGCATCAAAGGTACCCACACAGAACTGTCACAGAGCCTATCATTTTATAAAGGAATTGACAGCAAGAAGTAAAGATGTTGTGTTGTGTTGGACATATGATGTTATTCATGGTGTGTTATGGCTTATCTTGTGTTTTTATATCTATATGTGTATTATGAAAAAAAAAGGCGGTGTCTGTGACCTGCCAGACATCTGACACCCCAGGCACTTCTGCACTTTCACCTGAGCTGCTACATCCCCTTTCCCCCCCTACCCCCCACCCCAGCCTGTCCCTCACCCCACTGACGCCTCCATTTCCATTTTCACTGACTGGCTTTCTTGCCTGCATTGTGGGCCAGGCCTGCCTCTGGCTTCTTTATTATTCCTTCCATCCAGGACCAACTGCAGGTACTTCCTCAACCTGACAAAGGGGTTTTCAACCCTAAAGCTGGCATCCTGGGCATCTAAGCTGAGCTCACTGGGAGCTTCACAACTGCACTGCAACCAGCAAGCATCAGGCCTATCAAAGATGTGATAGGTCTGGGTGTTCCCCAGCCAGGACTTTGTGCATATATGCATTAGCTGAAGCTTATGGCACCTCCTCCCTGCCTTTCACCAGGAGATCATTGGTCCTGGCATTTATGGGGCTGCCGTGCTGCCACTAATCCCACCAGGCCTCCCTACCCTGGCAGGGTGCAGTTTTAGTGGTCATTTCCATGACCTGGGTCCTCCTTCTTCCCCACAGCCCCAATCCCATACCTCCAAGTTCATCCTGGCAGGGGAATGAGCTCAGCAGGGACATGTTCTTCCCCTGCTGGCTGGTGATGCAGTTAGTGCCCCCTCCAGTTGAGAGTGAGATGTTACTTGGCTTTTCAAAACCTCAAAAAAGGAAATTGGTGCAGACAGAGTGAGGAGGGTGGCACTCAGTCCATCTGCAGGTGGAGCTTGGGGAACCCCAGCAGCAGGAGGTTCACCTTTAGGAACACCAGCTGCGACACTAATGTAGGACCCAAGCAGGTACAGTGGGGTGTCACAACATCCCCAGCAATGCTGAACACCCTCTCGCTTGGAACACTGGTCGGTGGACAGGACAGGTGTTGCCGGGCAACCGTGGTCAGATCCTGGCACATCTGGCTGTGGCTTGCCCAGTAGGCCAAGGGGTCACATTCCAGTGGCTCCACATCCTCAGTGAGATAGGTAGCCACTGAGGCCTCAGTGTTACCTGCCTGAGGCTGGGATCTGGTGCTTTTGGGGCCCCAGTATTGAAGTGATGCCCATGGCCCACATTGGCAGTGACCTGCGTGGAGGAGACTGGCTAGTGCTGGTGCTGGTGCTCGTGCTGAGAGTGCTGGCATGGGAAAGTGGATCCCCCTCTTTCACATCCCCTCACCTTTGCACTTCGGCCTCCCTGATTTTGTTCACCAACATCTGCGTCCAGTGATCAAGGGTTTTGGGGCTGCCAGTGCACCCTTCACCCTCAGGTCACACATGCCCACCATCATGTGGACCATACTGGACTGCAAGGGATCCAGCCATCTCCTGATGCCCTCCTTCAGCTGCCTCACCAGTGCCCGCACATCTGGTGAAAGCGGCCTGCCCCAGGCAGGAACATTGATCCCCTGGAACTTCTCCATTTGGTTCTCCAGTTCCCTCACTAGGGGGATCACCTGGCTGAGGAGGGCATTGCCAGTGCTAAGGGTCTCAGTGGCCTCAAGGAAGGGCTTGAGGACCACCAACATCTGGGTGAGGGTACCCCACTCATCTCTGTTCAGGGGGGTGCTGATCCCTATCTCCCCAAGCAAGGCCATCTCATGGATGGCCTTCTGTTGCTCCACCAACCTCTTGAGCATCAGGTATGTGGAGTTGCACTGAGTCTCCATATCCTGTATGATTCTGTGCTGCAGGATGCTGAGCTCTGCCTGTTTCTCCCACAGAATCTTGCCCCTCTTGATGCTTCGGTGGAAGTATCCCACCACCTTCCTGCATTTTGAAATGAGCTGGCTTGTAGTAATACTGATGGCTGAGCCGTCACTGGCAGCCCTGTCCCTCTCCAAGGCATCCCTCACTATTAGGTGCAGCCTGTGTGCCACACAGCAGATGCCAACAAAGTTGGCATCACGGACAGCCTTCACCATATTGGCCCCGTTGTCGGTGACCATGAACCCATGGGTGAGCACAGCCTGTCCAATGAGCCACCCCTGCACCATGCGGTTCATGGCCCCCATGATCTCCCTTACTGTGTGGGATTCATCCAGCACCTCAGCTTGCAGTAGAGTCTACTGACAGCCTGACCGATCACACCAGTGCCCCATGAGGGAGAGGTAGGCATGATTGCCACCCTGTCTGCTCCAGATATTGGAGGTGAAGTGTGAGGCTACCTGCGGCCCTGCCTTGCGCAGCTCCTCCCTCAAGTACTCCCTGCATGCCTAATACAAGGAGGGCACCACTGCCCTCCTAAAATTGGTGCATGCGGGCACTTTGTAAAATGGGGCCAGAAGTGCTACAAACTGCCTGAACCCTGGTCGCTTAACTAGGGAGAAGGGCTGGCTATCCAGAGCAAGCATCTTGCCAATGCTCTGGGTGATCTCGTGCACCTTGGGAACATGCCCCCCTTTCTGTCCACCTTTCCCCCACTGGTCCAAGGTGGCTTTCCTCCACTTTTGGGGTAACAGGGCTTTGGAGTGAGCAGGGGACTTCCCTTTCAGCACACTTGCACTGGTGCCAGGCTGAGCAGTAGGAAGAAGGGCAAGGGTGTTCTGTCTCCTCAGATGCAGCAGCATGGCTGTGGTGGAGAAGTGTCTCATGTCCTTGCCACGGCTCATGTGCCTTCAGCAGTGCTGGCAGTTGGCAATCCTGGGATCATCTGCCACCTCAAAATGATCCCACACTACACTACTCCCCCACTTCTGGGTTGTGGGTGAGGATCCTGCATTTTCCCCCTTCTCAGCAGGCTGAGGCTGAACAGCAGGAGGAGTTGCCTTAGCTGAGCCACTTGCCTCCACAACTTCAGCCTCCTCTGAGGTGCTGCTTTCTGGAGGAGACCTGGGTCTAGGGGAAACATGAGGGGTGTGGAGCACAAACTCTGATTCCCCCTCAGTCCCCAGAATTGCCTGAGCCATTGCGCTCAGCATCCCTGGTTCCAGCTCCAGCTCCTCTTCTGGCAGTGGAAGGCTCACACTGAGACCTGAAATTGGGGTTGAAGAGGCAGCGATTCCACTGCTGGTGCCCACTTCTGAACTGAGTGGAGGTGGTGCAGGTGCAGGGACATTAGGTGCAGACATTAGGTACTCCCACCACCTGGCTTCCACTGTAAGCACTGATGTCATGGCTGCTTGGGAATAGAATGCAGCTGTGTTTGGGACAGGGGTGGGACTTGCAGCTCTAGCTCTCTCCTTACCCCCTCTCCCTCCCCTGCCAGAAGACCTCGCACCTGCCTTTCCAGCACACTTTATATTGATCTTTCCTGTTCTGCAAAAGGTCTGTGTGCGTGTGTGAATACTTTTGTATATCTGTCTGTCTTGTTCTCCTGTGAATATCTGTGTCTATCTTGCACTGTGAATGAAATTATTTGTGTGTCTTCTTTCTGGCTGTCACTATACTGTCTCTGCTGTCCTGAATGAAATTGTGTGTCTTCTTTCTGGGTCTCACTGTATTGTCTCTTCTGTTCTGAATGAAATTGTGTCTTCTTTCTGGCTCTCACTATATTGTCTATCTTGTCTTGTGGTGTGAATTAAATTATTTGTGTGTGTTCCTGTGTCTCAATATATTATCTGTGGCTTGCTCTTCTGTAATCTGTCTGTCGTCTTCTGCTGCAATTTTTTTTTCTATATTCTGGGTCTCTGTGTATGTGCATGTGTGTGTGCATGTGCATGTGTGCAAGGAAGCAATGTGTGCCTCCCTGCACAGTGATAGATATCACTGGCTGGGAAAACACAACTGTCTTTTTGCAAAGTTTCCAAAACAAGTTCCCAAAAAATAATTCAAAGAAATAAATTCAATTGCAATACTACTAATAATTGAATTGGATAACTAAGCTAAATTAAGCTAAATTAAGCTAAATCCTAACCACTCCTTTATAACATGAAAAAGCAGCAGGCAGGTCTCAATCGCAGCATTTTTCTCTCACACAGCTGCTGACAGGGAACAAGCTGCAAAAGGCACAGAAGGGCTGGAAACTGGGGCTTTTATATTTTTTTTAGTCCCACCCCACAGACATTGCCATTGGAAAGGTAGCCAGGGATAAATCCTTCTCACTGGCTATCAAAGCATCCAAAGTGGGTCCGAAGCACTTTGGATGTGCCCGACCAGCTCCAGACACCATTACTGGTATCCCATTTCAAACCAGAAGTGCCATTGTGGATGCTGAAGCATCCTAAGTGGGTCTGGATCCGAAGCAGGGTCAAAGCCTCACACAGCCCTAGTAGAAATCACTGATACTGACTAAGAAAAACACTTAGTTTTAAATGCTTTGTTTTCCATTTGCCTATTCTCATGAGTATTAATTAGAGGTTATTCGATGGTACTATTAAAAACAACACTCTTT
>NW_005842633.1:437680-473832 GCF_000455745.1 Alligator sinensis
CTCTTTCAGATGTACAGTGGAGAATGGTCACCAGATACAAAGTCTAATCTTGACTATCCAATCTGTAATTAGTTTTTGCTATTTTTCTTCTTCAAACAATTAAATTGTGTCTGTGAACCATGCAAGGTATGCACCATCAAGAATTTTAGCCACAATTTTGAGTTTAGTTTACTTTACTTTTATCAAAATGTGTCCAAATTCACCTCCCAAATCTGTGTGCAGGTATCTTTGGCAATTACTTCAAGATTCCCCACCATTATTTTCCTAATCCTACTGTCATGTGGTGGTGATAGATCCAAAAGAGTGCAGAGACTAATTTGGAGTTCTAGTAGACTAGGGATAATTTAAGACATATACCTTAAGAGTATTTTTTAACCAAATTCAGATTAAAACCTTAATTTACAAGCAATTGTACACCTATGAAATTAGTGTCTGTAGAGTTCTCCATTTTACCTGCAATGTAGCAAACCAACTTACGTGGGTACACAGCTTGCTCATATTTGTGAGACAGATGCTATTAACCCTGTACAAAGGATTTACAATTCCTCCTATAGCTCTTGGGAATAAATGATGCCTCAAATTGAACAAGACATACCTATAAATGAAAAATGGGGATCAATTTCAGTGGTGGTTAACACTGGGGAGAGCATTATCTACTAGGGCTGTGCAAAACAGCACCATTTCATTTCAACTTTCTTTTCACCATTTTGAAGGGACAGTGTTTCATTTCAACATTTTGTTTTGTTTTGAAGCACTTTTCCATTTCATTTCATCAAAACTGTTTCGCTGTTTCCACACTGTTTTGATGTTTCGCTCACAGGCTATAATAGGGAAGCATGAAACTGGAATGAATAAATATAATAATAAAATAAAAGTGTATAGAAAACAAAAGGTATTGATGAATCCCACTTGCTAGGCTAGCAAGTTGGAAATAAATGATAGCCTTTGTTGTCTGACACTGCCCAAGGCAGAAAGCAGCTCAGTTCCAACAATGCTGCTTTTTATGCTGTTTTTCCATCCCTCCCCCAGAGCACTGGGATTGGAAGGGACTTCAGGGAAGGATGACAGTCACTGGCCAGCTACACAGTCAGTATCAGAGAAGTCCTTCCCCCTCTTCCCCCTCCCTCTCCTTACTTTCTGTTTCCCTGAAGGCAAGTCCAGCTTCAGCTTTGAAACTTGAAATGTTTTGAAACATTTTGACTGCCCTCATTTTGTTTTGCGGCTGTTTCAAAGCCTTTTGTTTCATTTTGATTTCACTGTTTTGAGCTGAAAATGAGTTGAAATGAAAGGCAGATACCACCAGGTATCCTGGAAACTGACCAGCTATGTGAAATCTAAGGGATGGAGACTTGTTAGGCCTCCTCAGATAGCCAGGGCCTTTCATGTGTTATCTCTTTTAGGGGTGGATTTCGGGGTCAAGAATAAACATAGAGCAACAGCCCACCATCATATACCTTATAAATACAAAGAGGCTCCAATAAAGTTCAAAACTATATTATAAACTCATGATCAAAACAAAAACAAGATTAACAGTAGGAAATATACATAACATCAAGCATTAACTATACACACTTGTTAACTGCAACGCATCATAAGCAGACTTGCCAGGGGGCAGTGTCAGGGCCTTCACAGGCTCACTGAGCTGAAATGACAGTCAGGGCCTCAGTCTTTTTCCTCAGAGGGTCTCAGACTGAGAGTGAGGGAAGGGTGATAATTACCATTCCAATGGATGATCGAGGTCCCGATCCAATAACACTTTTACAGGTAAGTATCCAATTATAATCCAATCCGATAGGTCACCCCTCTCTCTCTCACTGCTCATATGCCTTAGACACACAGGTATGATCACCAACCAAGTAAGCTCACACACTGTTCAAACCTCAAGTTCTCTCCAGCATCCATATTCCATTCGTGTGCTGAATTACGCTTCAGGATTCCTTAAATACTCACCAAAATCACACCAAGTGTTGGTCATTCTTCTCACCAATCATACTCATGTGCACACGGCACCCTACTATTGTGCTCTCAGCACTTAGGTGCAGCACACGGCACTTGACTGGACCACACAAATTACTGCACTGGCTCCCCAGATGTAAGTGGGTCATTGACATCATCAAAGTGGAAAGTTCAGCTATTCTAGCACCTTCCCACCACTAATCAGTGCGCACATGCTCAGGAGGGATTTCATGTTATGGATCACATCCAACAGAAACAGCATTGAAGTGAAACAGCCAGCGAAATTTTGCACAACTTTATTATCGAAGGATTCCCTCTGGCAGTGAATTGAGTTTCCCATTACATAAACAATAACTTATGGTAGATTCTTCTCAATGTACCCCTAGGAATACATATGGAAGTTCTTGTTTCACTTTGAAGTTTGTGTTCAGGTCTTGCTTTCAAAACCAGGTGTTTGGGATTGCTTCCATCCCGGGATTTGATGTAGTTCATATTAGAGACTGAAAGTTTTGGTCTCTAATGTTGCCTTTGGATTAGACCCATCTACTTTTGTTAAATATCCAGAGGTTCTAAGTGCTACCTCACATGGAACCTTTACTAAGATTTTTACTTTATGTCACCAGTCACAGGCAGCACAGTTTTAATTTTTTGAAATGTGTGAACTGAGACTGAACAAGGTTTAAACAACTTTCCTAAATTCACATAGAGGGTATTTCAGTGTAACAACATAGAGTAAAATTGAATAGAATACAAATATTCTAAATTTATATCCTTCCCCTTTCTCTTTTGTACTTTCCTGTTTTAAAGCAAATGAAACCCCAAATGTACTGTGTAAGAAATTGAATAGAATACAAATATTAAACACAGGTAAAATGCTAAATTTTCCTGGCTGCCATCCTTCTATTTTTATACTCACAAATTAGCTAGGATGGTTTAGTCAGAGATGATCCTGCCTTGAGCAGGGGGCTGGACTAGATGACCTTGTAAGATCCCTTCCAGCCCTACTTTCCTATGATCGTATAATGAGTCTGACTAATTTATACTTCCCTTTAGGTTGGGGGTATGGAGAAGCCGCAAAAACTCCTAACTCTGTTAAATGTGTGAGGTTTTGTTTTAGTCTGAATGTAAACTCCTTCTGGCTTTTACTGAAGGAATGAAATCTTATTAAATATCAAGGGCCAGCTATACACCCTGCTTAACTCCACAGAAATAAATGGATGGATAGCTAAAAGAACAAAGGCTGCCTCCCAGCCCTCAGTCCCTTACAAAATAATCAGTGTCTTGCATCCAATTTATATCCTTCCCCTTTCTCTTTTGTACTTTCCTGTTTTAAAGCAAATGAAACCCCAAATGTACTGTGTAAGAAAGATTCTATTTCTGGTTTGGGTTTTTTTTCAGATTGACTGCAGGAGAATGACCTGTTTAAGCCAGGCCACTGCTGCTCCAGTTTTTAAGAAGCCAATTATTTGTCCAGAAGAGAACTGAGCACAAACACAGAAACCCAGAATGAAAACCCTTAATGGAGCTGCTGTTCCATGTAAGAGCTAGGCATAAGTATTATGCTCAGATTTGACGGATGAAGGGCTAATGATCAGCCCCTGGGAGGCAAAGCATTGTGTGAAAATGACTTTTAAAAACACAGTTATGGGTCCCCAATCTTAGCAAAGTCTTCCAGCCTGGCAGGCTGAGAATTGTAACCTCTTTACAAAATCAGCAATGTTCTTCTGGGTAAAGCCTGTGAAAACTTAGATATGCTCTTCTGTGCTTGTCTATGGTTCATATGATACAGAAGATTAAATAAACTGGGACAGGCACTGTTTTGACACACCTACAATATCTATGTATACTACAATGTATGCTGCAAATTTTCAGGCAGTCTTGCATTGACTTGCAGATACTTTTGCCCCTGGAGTGATAAAAAGCAGCCAGGGTATAGGCTAGTATCTTACAAAGATATTGGAGAGTCCAACTTAGACACAGATCAAGTGAGTAGGTCCATTCATTTGATTTTGTTTCTGGAGGCCCTTGCACCCCTATACTGTTTCACCAATAAAGTCCTTCTAAGCTGAAAAGCTTGCTGCCTTCACATTTCTGAAGGGTTGGCAGGGAATTCTCATTTTTATTTTTATTTTTTGCAAGGCCAACAGAAGTATTAAAACTGAAGGTCATATTCTAAATAATTCCATCCTTGTTTGACTACATTTTCACATCAAATATCTTGTTAGTTATCTGTCTGCCCACTGCAGTTGAATTGGACTTGTTTTATGTAGCAGTACGAGATGAAGTTGTGTGCTTAGAAAAAGTATAACGAACAATTTATTTTCAATATACCTCTCACCACTTGTGGAGAGGAGTTGGAACTCCCCTTTACACTTCTAATACACTATTTTTTTTCAAGATTGGCAGTTTTGACATTATTAATACTTGCTGGGATAGTGCAAGAAGCGTTATTAATTTTATTATTTTTCTTATTAATCTTGGACAGAGGATGTTGTTGTCACTTTGAGAGCAGGTCTGAGTCATGCACAAATGCCCAGGATTTAGGTATTGCTCTTCATTTCATACAGTTATTCCTATTAATGATAGGAATGGGAGATTTCTGCCTTATTTGTTTAGGAAGCTGCATGGGAAGGACACATGTAGCATCTCTAAGTCCTCTGAAACCAAAACTAAGAAATCCCATGAGTCATGCCTGAGGGAATGCAGTTAGAAAAAAAATGTCCAGGCCTTAGATCCAGGTCCTGTATTTTAAATGAACTGACATCATACACATATGACCCACCGAACATAAATATCCATTCTGGACTTCATGCGTAAAAAGCTCTTTGAGACCCAACTACAGCCAGGCAATGTGGGTTCATATGCATATTCAAGTGTTCTTGTTTTTTTTTTACAAGCTGGGTGAACCTGAACACTAGAAAGGTTATCCTTTATTCTTTTTAAGCCTATCAAATATATTATTAGGAGCTGCATCCTCTTGAATATAGAACGGTCACTTGAATGATGTTCAGACACAAGACGTATGGTCAGCCCAAGAAGCAAAACTCTACGTACACATCTTGGAGATGAGGACCGTTCATTGGTCATACCTTTTTTTTTTCTCCCTGTCCTGAATTCAAGTAATGATGCTCAGTGTATAGCCACTATGTTTTACTTCAATAGGCAAGATGAGGTGAGATCCACTTTTCTATACCAAGAAGTAACATGTAATTTTTGCATTTGTAGTAGTTTCTCTCTCAAGGTGCCTCTCTACATGTGCAGATAGGTGAAGGCATGGTGGGATCTAATGCATAATCCACACAGTTATGCCTCCTGCCATGACACGTGCGTGGCAAGAGGCATGATTATGAGATCCTGTGTTAGATCCCATTGCATCTTATTGCTGGTGCAGGGGCAGCCTGATTCCAGTCAACCCCTGCATCGGGAAGAAGCAAGCTTCCACAAATGGGAGCCCCCTCAATTGAGGGGCTGCCACCCATGGAGATGCCCCATGAACCCCCCAGGGCTGGGGGATTATGGCTGCCATGGTCACTCAGGCTTGGAGGTGTGTGATACCTCTGGGCCTGGGGAGTAGCACTAGACCTGATCCCTCAGGCCTAGTGATTTCACCCCCCTCCCCCAGGGAAGCTATGTCCCCACACTGTGTCCTGGCACCCAGCATCCACAGCTGCTGGGACCAAGTCAGCAGCTGCTGGTGCTGAGGTTCTCTTAGTTGTAGGACTCCCAGTCTTGGCTCAGTATGGTGCACCTATGGTGCTGGGAGTCCCAACTGGGGGCCCCGGCTCATGGCACTCCCAGCCCCAGGAGATACCCTGCTATACTTGCAAATTAAAGCTTGATAGGATTCAGCTATAAAGTTAGTTCACAATTTTAGGTGTAAAGTTTTAGCTGGTTGGAGCTTTTTATGGTGTGATGGCATTTTGCATGTGTAGTTGCTCTCCAGGTAATTGCACAATTAATCAGTAATGTGTAGAGGGGGCCAAACTTTTATCACACTTCACCTTATCTTGCATTTAACAAAAGACCCCTGTGACGAAAGATGTGTATATAGGTAGATTCCTCCAATTATATCTATCTATCTATCTATCTATACACGTACACACACACACACACACATATATATATGTAGATCTATATATATATATATATATATATATGAAGATATATATAGATCTACATATATATATGTAGATCTATATATATATATGAAGATATATATATATATATAATTTGAATATATAGATAATCTGAAGTTATATTTTCCAAATAGGTAGCTATAACATCAGGTTCCTCCAGTTATATCTATATCTATAATTGGAGGAACCTAACTATAGATATAGATACAGAGCTATCTGTCTACCTAGCTACAAATACACACACATTATATATATCTATACATATAGATATATGTGTATGTGTGTGTATATATATAGAGAGAGGGAGATAATGTGTGTGTATATGTATGTATGTATGTAATGTATGTATTTAATATATTTGTTTCTTTAAAATCATAGGATATTTACTTTTTAAAGCATCTTTGGTCATTGACAAATTTATGTCTAACTGTATTTACCATACCTCTCTTTTTAATGGGAAAAATTGAGAACATTGTGACAAAACATCTCCATCATTACCTGAAGTCATTTATTCATTATGATTTCCCTACTGTGGAAGAGACTGGAACAACTTAATTATGTTTGGCCTCTTTTTGGTTGTTGAATCAGGACCAAGTGACCATGGGATATATTTAGAACAACGTTTTGCTCTAAATAGCATTGAATATGTGGTGACGATAGAGATTTTGTTCCAGCACGCACAGGC
This sequence comes from Alligator sinensis, assembly GCF_000455745.1. Classification (NCBI taxonomy): domain Eukaryota; kingdom Metazoa; phylum Chordata; order Crocodylia; family Alligatoridae; genus Alligator; species Alligator sinensis. The sequence goes on from NW_005842633.1 coordinate 444,458, forward strand.
AAAGCTATTTCATTTTGAATCGATTGATGACTGCAGGATAAAATGCAAGATTTCATAACGTTCCTTGTTGTTAATTATGCTCTAAATGTATACGAGTTTTAATGATGGAAAAGGACTGATGACTGTGACTGTGAAGTCAATCAGGTGCTTTTTTGTATGCGTGCAAATTTTAACCATGTACTTTTTTTTTAATTATAATTTTGGTCAATATAACTTCAACTTCTATGGTAAACTGAGTTGTTGCCTCTTTAATTGTGGAGTGACTGTGGTTATGTCCTAAATCAGTGGTGCTCAAGCTTTGTTCTGTGGACCCAATCAGATCCTGCATACATCTGGAAATTTGGCAGCAGGAGAGCCATGTTCAATGTTAATTGCTGTGACTTCCAGAGCTACAGCAATTAATGTTGCCTCTGGTCCACATGCATGAGGAACCCTGCAAGCTGGATAATATGATCCCAGATGGTGGGCTATGCTACAGCCAGATCTGGTACGTGGGGCTGGGTCAGCACATGGTACTGTTCCTGGAGACCAAACATGACCCAACACTGGATCAAGCCTGCAGGCCAACTCCTCCCACAGAATCTGGCATATGGATCAGCCCAGCACCACTTATCTGACCCAGAAAGCCAGAAGGTTGATCATCACTGCTCAAAATGATATAATAAACCAAAAGCTATATAAAAATAGAACTATTAAGATCAAAAAGGTAGGGACTGAAAATACCCAAGCTAAAATTGTTTCTAAAATCATTAATTTCTCCCTTGTGTGTGAGTATTTTGTAATACAGTCTTTAATTACATGACCATGATCTTTTTTTTAAAATTTCCTCCCCCCTGTCCCCAGGATCCCTTCCTAATTCAGTGAAAAATCAGCCAAGACTCCATTAATGATCAGCCATTCAGAGTTTTGCATTATCCTTGTTGTTCATTGTGTGGCTCTAGGTCTTATTTACTTCACACTGTTCTAAAGCTGTTGTGGAGACAGAATTATTATTTTTCTCGTGGGTATTTTCTATGCCAGTCACCACTGTAGTACCTGAGGGGTATGCAAACATTAATTAGTTTAAATTCACAAAACCCCCGTGGGGTAAGGAAGGTTATTCATATTTTGGAGACAAGGAGTTAAGATGCTGGATTTGAAATGTGTAGCTCTGACTTTTTAAAGCATTTTTTTAGCATAATATGGTAGTTTATGTATTGAGACAACATGTGCTCGAGCAAATTTCATGCCATAATTCCTCTTTACAAGATAAACAATAAATCTTCAAAGATTTAATTCAATGATTTTTAATGTTTGAGTGCCTGAGTTTACACCTTAATGATTTTTCGTTAGTGGCAGGCTTTTGGTGGCTCTTTTTGTATGTAGGTGTATTATTTCTTAGGCTTTTTTTTTTTTTAAATAAATTTACCCCCACCCCCCCCCCCCACACACACACACACAAATTCTATCATGAGGCATTATATTGTCTCCCATACAGTTCATTAACATTGATGTGGCATTTATATCCATGGCACAGACTACTTCCACTTGAAGTAATGAAGTAAATGACAACTGTAGTAGTTTGCCATTCATTGGGTAAACATGAGTTGTTTGTGCAGTAGACTAATTAGATGTGCAGTAAATATCACATGTCTACACTAAACTAATTTACTCTGCAGCAGGATAGTACTTGTAAATGAAAGTACTATCTTGCTCTGGTGTAAAATACTCCACAGCAGTGCATGTATAGATGCTGCCCTGGCTGGCTGAGGCATGAGGGTGCTTCAGGGTGGGGACTGCCTCCCAGTTAGCCCCACACTGAAGCACCCTTGTGCCCCAGCTGGCCCCTCTGCAGCATGTTGAGCCATGGCCTCCAAGCTGGCAGGCTCACTCCCTGGGCCCCATTCCAGCTGGGCTGCTTAGACCCAGTTCAACATGCTGTGCTTCATGTGTAAACATGCTGGGAACAATAATCTATGGCACTATAAGTACTGGAGTTTATTCAAGTACATTAATATACACATGTAGATGCACCCACTCTGTAATAGAGAGGGTTAAGATTTTTAAAAAGGGGGAAAAAAACAGTGCTCTGGCTTTCATGTAATTGCTAACAGCAGAGGAGTAACAGGTTTCCCATTCTACGGTTAAGATGAGTATGCTCTAGGGCTGCTACCTACTCTGATCTTTGATCCCTTCTGCTCATTCTACCCTAACATGGCTCTGGTTCTATTTTTATCATCCCTACCTCCTCATTTAATTTCCATTGCTTGACCACTTTATTTCCCAAGATTATTAAGCGAGTCCTAGTCTTCTTGCTTAGTCTCTGTTCCTTCCTTATGGTTTCTCCTCTAACCTGCCTCTTGTCAAAACTGGTCCAGTCCTCCTCCTACAACTTGTCATTCAATATCAGTTTCCCCTTCATTCAATCCCTGCTTCCTCTTCTCAGTCTCTTTGCCTACCAAGTCACATTTTCCCTCATAATCCATAGTCTTGTTGTATCTGTTTCCTCCTACACTAGTTTGTCATTTCCTTCCTCAGCCAGCCCTAGTCTTCACCTTCCCCCACCTCCTGTCACTCACCCTCCAACCTCAGAGGAGTCTCAAGACATTTTTCACATAAGCAAAGCAACTTTTTTTTTCCTCCACAGCCTCATTGTCAAAAACATCTGAATGCTTTCAGCTGGAACTTTTTGACAAAAAAGAAAGAGTCTTGGGCACACTTTGCAGGAAGACACTTCAGCTGAAATGGTTAACATATGGCAAACTTGTAAGCAACTAAAAATTAAATTTTTATAATAGGAAAACTCAGATGACCTCAGTAATATGTGGCACCACCAAGCCCACCTATAATTATCAGGCTTATTCTGATGAGGTTGGACTTAGATTGATAGGATTTTAGTTATGTTGGTTGGATATTATTGATAGGGTGCTAGTGTTTTTTATGGGTTTTTTTATTGAAGAGACCATAGGTTAAGTTCTTTTAATAACCAAAATAAATGTTATCATTTATCATTTGCAATAAATCAACTATGAATAAGACTAATGACATTCTATGCATGTACAGCAAGTATGAGGAATTCAAAGCTGAAAAGACATTTAAAGTTAGGTTAAAGGAAAATTACAGCCCACTCCTGTCAGTTTTGTATAAAAGTTATAGAAGTAGGATGCTAATTTGCATAAACCTGAGACCAAATGAACGCAATAATTTGCATTAGCAGGGGGAATAGAAGGATCTTTAGTTTATGTTCATGTTTTGACATCCATATTCTAGTCATGTCCCTGTAATTATTGGAAAAATGTATCTAAGGGCTTTTCTGACTTCACTCAAATTGCTCCACATATGAGAGTATATTAAAGGTGGGGGTTTCCATTTTTTATTTAATATGTTTTAGAAACTATCTACTAGCAATTGCCAATTTGAAATGTGTATTGCTAATTTCCCATTTTCATTAAGCTTTCTTTTTTATGTTGCTTTTCATGACCTTTGTGTTTGAAAGACTGATAAGACTGAAAAATGATGCTTTTTTAATTTACAGAATAGGTATGACAGAAAGGCCAGAATACTCACAATGCCTATCCAATGTACTTTGGCCCCAAGTAGAAGGGATCACATATGGAGGCAAACTCATTCATACTGTGGGCAGATGTTACAGATTTAGTGCTATAAATGACCTTGCAGCAACAAAGTACAGTTACAGCTAGGCACACCATCTCTAGTACCACAAAAATGTCCGTGTTTTGGAAAGAAACATTTCTGTACTGCTACATTTTGTAGTTCCATGTGTAAAATGTCCAGTGCATCCGAGCACTACAGAGCACGTCTCAGTCCTCCAGCTTTCCAGAATTCATTGCTTGCTGCCCCACTGCCCACTTTGTGATTCAAGCTGAATTCCACTGCCCCATGGTGAGAAAGTTGAACTCACACAATGTGTGCTTCTGAAGTACAAAAGCGCACACAGGCCTCTCACCTGCTCAACACACAGATTCAGGGTGGCACCATGGCAGCAGGTCATTGCCTCCTACTACAAAATAGTTTTAAATAAGCATGCAGTTACTATAAACTTGGGGAAGTCTTTACACTACCAGATGAGTGATCAGACTAGACAACAGCAGGGATAGTGCAGGGTTACCGAAATCCAAAGTGTGCTTCAATTCTACTCTGTATATAAATCAAGAATACATCATTGCATCTTAAAATTGGCTGATTAATGATCTTTCTAATTACAACATTCATGTCTATTGTTTCAGGCTTTTACCAGTGTTGATGAACGTGAGCCACCCACAGTGGTCCATGAGGCACTACAGGACAATAAAGAAGAAGCCCTTGAGGTTAATGTATTCTAAGTTTGAGTGGGTGTAGCATAGGATGGAACTGTGACTTCAATCAATGGCTCTGGTGCTGTTGGGGAGCATGATCTGGTTGAGTTGAGCAACAACCTCTCGTTGGTTGGCAAGACAGATAAAGTGTGCTGCCAGTGACCACTGAATTGCCAGACACATCTCCTACAAAGCAGCTCCTGCCATAGATGTGCCAATGGTAAACTGGTTCTTGGGTGTTGTGAACTTCCATATGCTGATGGTGATGTACTTCTTCATGGTGAGGGGTGCCATTGTGCATTACACAGTGCAAATAGCTCATGGTAAAAATGCTTAAAACTTGAACAATTGCACAGTCAGGCTTATTAACTAGAGCAAAGTGCTCTTTAGGGCTACATCCTCATTAGAGGGAACATGAATTGCCCTGGGGACAAATAGCAGCAGAGCATATCTTTGTGCCACTACTAGTTGTCCCCAGGTGTGCCCTTGCATATGCACTCTGGCATCCAGCAAATTGTGCTGGGTACATTAGGAGAGGCTGGGGTAGGAACCTGGCTGGGCCAGCAGCCTTACCTGGGATCCTGGCGGCCTCCCACGGTACCAGCAGTGGCAATCCAGGCATGTGGAGTCTGACTAAGAGTCAGGGTCTGGCTCTGCCTAGCCAGGCTCTAATTTTGGGCAGTGCATGATGCAGCCAAACTCACCACCCTGCTTTTTTTTGGTGTGGTTATTATTATTTTTTTTTTACACTGAGCTCTCCCAGTATAAAAAAAGCCCTACTGCACTGCAAATTAGGAGCACCGTGAATGCATGCATGTCTGGTTTGCAGTGCCACGCAGAGGTTTGCAGTGGTGCAAACCACACATACACACTCATCTGGATGCACCCTAGATGTCTGAAAGTTAGACCACTTGAGAAGATTATCTGAAAGTTCTACAGACATAAAACAACCAATTTGAAGTCTTTCAGTGTCCAAGGATGCACCACTCCCAGCTGGATTAGCCATCTTTCTGGACTCTAATGCCCCTGGAATTGCAGGCTGGATAATGGAGCAGTGGCTGGTGCATGAAAGAAGGGGGGAAGTAAGGAAGAAAGGAGAGTTGCCAGGCCATAGACAGGCTCAACAAGGGATGTTTGGGTGAAGAAGGGGACTGGGAGAAGTAGGATGGAAAGCAGATTTGCTGAAGGAGGACCTGGCATGTGTATATACACCCAACTGGGGCTGAGGAGGGAGTGTTAGGGAGCCAGGTGGCTGGTAGAGAGCCAGGTGAGCAGGACAGGCAGGAATAAAATGTATGAGCTCCTGGCCATGCCCCTGCTCACCAGACCTCTATCAGCAGGTCAGAGCTGTGCATGCTATAAGTAATTCTCTGTTCTTCCCAGACTGCAGGGACCAAATTAATGTTAAGGAATATCAATGTGGAGAATCCACTCCAAGAAGTGGGTTTATTTTTCTCTGAAAGAACTGAGAGGGCTGATTATGATAAAAGAACATTATTCAGGCTGCAAAGTCAAGTACTAAGACGTTAGAAATTGTTTAGAATTAAGGCTGCCTGTGTAATTTGGCCTCCTTTTGTATATGCATCATAATGCAGTTTTTAGTTACATACTTTTTTTTTCCCATGGCATTTAAATGAATAATCACGAGAACATCATTTCAATTCATTTCTTCATTTACTACACATTTTCCAATTTATGCAACAAATACTGCAGCAAACCTAAAAATAACAGCATCCTTTACTATGCAACCCAGATTTAGTGCATGATCTTAAAACTAAATGAGGTAGAAGTATGTATATGCACATAGGGGCTAAATTAAGGTTACATAGGCAACCTGATTTCCAGTGTTTCCTTTTTTGCACTTGGCTTTGCCACCTTAAGAGAGAGTGTGTGTGTGTGTGTGTGTGTGTGTGTGTGTGCGTGCATGTGTGTGTTTTCTTCACAGTCTCATTCTGAGTAATATAAATGTTAAGCAGGATGTGGAGGAGCATTGATTTAATCCCTTTTGGCCTTTCATAGATAAAGTAGAGGCAAAGCAGCACACAGTCATGAGAACTCCATGTATTGCCCATTTTCTCAAAAGAAGTGCTTTCAGAGCTCCAGCTGAAGTCAGTTGAACCTCCCATCTTGGATGTTTATAGTTTTATATGTGAAAAAGGTTGCACTTCAGGTGACTACATCTCCATTCAGTGAACCACATCAGGTTTTTTAAAGAATCACCTGATATAGACACAATCCTTCCAGGAGCACCATGGAAGAGAGGTGGCTGCATCATTTCTGCAGAGAGTGCAGTGTGCATTAAGTTCAGCTGCCAAGGATACTGAGGGTGAGACTCAGAGACCTACCCTTTCCTTAACTTGGAGAAGCAATGCCAGTAGTGACACTAGCTTCTACCAGTCCATGGCTGTGCAATGACCATCATTGTACTCAGCCCATGTACAGACGTAGAAGAAGGTGGTGGTTTGTTCTATTTTTCTTCCTTTACATTTGTTGTGCAGCTCCACAGACAAACGGTATTGCCGAATCTTGATCACTTTTATAAGAACCCTTCTTCAGATACTGTAACTGAGGTTCAGAAAACAACCTCCATGAGGCCCCTCTCTCATTTTTCAGGCTCATTTATGGTGAGGCTGCTCAGGTCAATTCTGTGGGATGATGATGCAGGAAAGGTTCCCATGTATCTTTGGCATAATTGTGCATAGTTTCTGTCAAGAGTTTCTCTGCTGGAACTGCCATCTGAAAAGGCTACTGTGACATTTCCAAATTTCCTATTGCTAATATGAATGAAACATGTTTGTTCCATAAATATCAATGTATAGAGCTTGTTACTCAAAGCTAAAATTTTATAATTTTTAAACTGTATTGCTAAGAATACTTTTCTCATGTCAGGTCTAAATGTATAACTAAAAAATAAAGCAGTAAAATCCAGATTGCTTTAAATCTAGACCTTCTGCATTTAACCACAGTGATTTATTTTTCAACTTGACCTTCCAAACTTCTGAGAGAAATTTTGAAGCAAATGTTTGCTCTTTGGTTTATTGCTATTTCAGTGAGTCAGTAAAGATACCATGAAGGAACCCAAAATACAAAGCCAAAGAAGTCAAGTTTACATGGTATGGACAGGAGCATAAATGTATGTAAATAGGTTTCCCCACATCAGGTAGCAATATCCAGTGCTCTGTACACCAAAGTTAAAATAACTTCTGTTAATGTGTTGTTGGTAGCAGACTTTTTACAATTCCTTAGTATGAAACTGTCACCGTCTTCTCTTCAGAACACACGTTCGCTCTTTATGTGGGGAGGGGGGGTACATTTTTTATTGGATTATGCCATTTTTAAACCAGTGTGCTGAACTTCTGTTCTGTTATGCATATAAACTGGTTTTGTGTGCCAAACTTCTGTTCTATTATGGGTATGTACTAGTTTCTGATCACTTATACTGGTAAAAATGTAATGTGTGCACTTGGCCTTTAGTTACAACTCTGTGATTATCAGTTACTGGAGGCATGGTCAGCTAAAGTTATTAGAGGTAACTTTGCTTGATTTGAGTCTAGAGAGAAGGTATTCTGTCATTACAACTATGTTTTGTATTTCTGCTTAGTTCTCTGCCTGATACTGCTTTTGCATGTACATTTTAGGAAGCTATTCCATAATTTTTAGCAGAAGATGCCAGTAGCAAGAATTTTAAAGAGCACTGCTCCCCTAATTTGTGTTTAGGATTAGAGAAGTGATGCCCAACCTTTTTGCCCCATGGGCTCGATGGACAATGCCTGCTCTGTCTGCTGGCTGGATTCAGCTGGTGGCCTGAGCTCACTCTGGCCATGTGGGGCAGGGGAGGGGGAAAGGGGTGCACATCCTGGCTCAATACAGCCATGTGGGGTGGGGGGTACCCTGTGCCCAATCTGGCGATGTGGGGTTTAGTCATTTGGCAGGGGGGAAAGGGGTGGAGACAGGGAAATTATATAAATTGCCACCAGTCCCTCACCACCAAATTTCCCATCACATGGAAAGACCTGCAAGCTGGCTGCTATGACTTCATGGGCCAGATTTGGCCTATGGGCCTGGGGCTGAATTCTCCTGGATTAGAGGATTTATTTTACAAGATCCCAAACTCTTTGCTTCAGGATCACAGTTACATTTTCATAATCATGAGGAGTGTCATGTCACTTCAGGTTGCTGCATCTTCTATCTTAGATAATTGTGTGCTTGGTACCCTTTAAGGCCCCAGAGCAGAAATGCCAAGGTAGCATGTGAAAGAAAGAGCTGGAGGATAATGATGAAACAAATATGAAACAAAATGTGAACTGGTCAGACTGGGGCATCCCAAGCTTTATCTCTTATGGCAAGAAAATTGTACCTGTCTTGATTTAGAGTAAATAACTAAAACACCTGCAGATGATGAATCCCACTTGTGATAATCTGTGTATGAAGCTGGCAGCAGCCTTAAACTTTTGTGAAAGCTAATGTTCCTGTGAACAAGCAGGTTGCCATAGCAGTCTGGAAAGTGACCAAGAACACAGACTATTTGCTTTTTCAAGAACTCTTTGGCATGGTGAAGTTCACAGTGTGAGATGCATGAGAGATGTGTGAACTGCATAAAAGTATTTCTGTTCACCAATGTTTTCAAATGTGTCAGTTTTTCTGCAGTAATATATATTTTTTTAAATAATCATGACTTCTAAATCTGCTTGTAAAGATATTTATTCAACTTTGTTTCAGTTCTTAGCTTTGCTCAACATCCTATTGTTCTACAGCTGTAGGTCACACTACTGTATGGTCATGCAGACTGGGGTGGATCTTGGAGGAAGCTTTGTAGATATAAATGTTAGGTTGCCAAGCACAGTTGATGAGACAAGAATATTAAATAGTTTCAATTTGTATAGGAAGGGAGACTTTTCTCAAGGCAGCAAGGATATAACAAGAGCTTGGGGAACATTTTTGCATACACATGCACATACAAAGAGCTCCACATGAAACACAATTTGAATTTTCTTTTTCTTTTTGTAGAAAGTATTTTTTTAATTAAGCCATTCCATTTGTATCCAAAATATTGGTGACTTTTTAAGCAGAAATGGTGATGCTCAAAGAAAATGTAGACTGTTAGTTAAAATGAGTTTTTGTTTTGTTTTATTGGGGGGAGTGATCTCTTTGCCATGGTTTGGGTTGGGGGTTGTGCGTGTTGCTTTATATTGATAGCTAATGGCCCAGCTTAAAATAACCTGGTGGAATTTTTTCAAAATCAGGATATTTTTTCTATTTCAAATCTTTTAGGTTTTGACAACAATACATTTTATTTTAATATGAAATAAATGATTTTTAAAAGGAAGTAGAAAGATCTTAGATGAAAAATTATTTAATTCTAAAGAAGTGCAACATTTTGTATGTTATCAGTCGTATGCATCTGCCTACCATTCCATGTCCCATTCCTAAAGATACTGATCAAGGTGCTTTGCCTACAATTTCACTCATACTAGAATGGCAGCTGAATAATACTTCACTTCTACTGAGCAAAATTACACTGACCAATGCACATTCCTACAGCCATTTCTTCTTCAGTGATTGTCCATAATATTTATGAACTGAATAGAGAGAGAAGGGATACTGAAGCTGGAAAAAGTCATTCTTTTAAGCCCATTACGACTTATGTGAATATTTTGCTGGTCAGATGAGATTTACACAAAAGTTGTTTACTACCAATGGATTACACTATCTTTTTAAGCCAGGATCATTGTTATAAAGGAGGAAAATCAACATATCACTTTTCTGATATTCTTTTGTCAGATAACCTTTACTAATTTGCCTTTGTAAAGCTTATTGATTTAAAAATATTTAAAATGAAGTGTTTAATTATTTCCATACCTTAGAGATATTCAGAGGAATGTTGTCTATTCCTTTTACACCTTACCAGAATAAAAGAAAAGGTCAAATGAGTTCACAAACCACAATCCAAGGCAAAAAGTCCAGCTACGCTGCTTGCTTCTAAAGTACCCCACTTCTGTATGTGGGAGATCATGATTATTGGGGGAATGTACAGGAAGGTTACTAGCATATAGACTAAAAAATAAATCCAACCATAATAAAATATCAAGTATAAGAGACTCTCTGTGGAATATGCATATAACAGAGGGACAAATCAACTAACAGTTCAGTCAGTTGTATTCTAATTTGTACACCAAGGGTGTGTCCAGGCAGGCAGGCATGTGTGGTTTGTGGCACCAGAAACTACATGCATTGCAAGTTAAACTGTGCATGGCACTGATCATTTGCAGCATGGGAGTACAATCTGATACTGGGATTTTCCAGTAGCAAAAAAGAAAAATCCAAGAAAAAAAAGTGGTTCATGAATGTGAAAATAGTGTACTCTGGGACAAATGCAGAGACACAGGAGGAGGCAGCCCAAGGCTGCCTGCTCCCTTGTCTTCACATGCAACTCCCTGGCTGACTGGGGTGCAGGTTGCCTCATCATGGGTATGGTGACTTAGCCCCGCACTGTGGCATCCTATGCTGCAGTCAGCCCCCACTGCAACATATGGAGCTGGGAGGAGCTGGACACAGACTGCAATAAAGGGCAAATGTAGGGTTGTGTGCTGCGTCACAAAGTCGTGGCACAAATTTGTGCTGCTGCAAGCACATGCCCCTTCTCATTTGGATGTGGTCCAAGAATCTGATTGTTATAGTGAAGAAAGGCAGACAAGGTTCCTTGGGTGAAGAAACAAACTCCTGAACATTATACCCATGCAATAAATTTTAAAGATGGAGAAGGAAACTTTACCAGTTCCTTTATTTATAGCTGAAATAACTTTTGGTTTAAAAGACATGAGCAGTAATAAATCTCCAAGCAGTGATGAATTTCCTATGAAGTTTATAAAAAATGTAAAGGTATTTTGTTACCTCAATTACTAAATATATATAATAAAGTAAAAATCAAGGTCACTAACAGCCACTTTAGGTGAAGCTCTTATTTCCGTAATTCCTAAACCAGGCAAGGATTCTGTGAATTGTTCTAAATAGACCAATTTCTTTAATGAACCCTAACCAAAACTGTATCACACAGGTTGGAACAGGTCATCCCTAAGTTTATTCACAAAGATAAAGTAGGATTTATCAAAAAAGGCACAGTTCAGATCATGTATGTCATGTTATTTGTACGTAGCAGCAGTACATAATTCTAAAGTCCTTATGCCTCATTTAGTATTTGATTTAGAGAAAGATTTGTTTGTGGTTCTTGGAAGTAACTTTGTATATTGAACAGATGGGATTTGGTAAAGAATTCATGAAGTTGATACAATTGGTTTATACAAATTCCACTTCAAGAGTTGTGACCAATAATATGTTATTATGCAATCTATTTCTCTTGTAAAGAGGAACTTGACAAGGATGTCCATTATCCCCCCAACTGTTTGATTTAGCATTAGAACCATGGGCTACAACTATAAGGACTAAGTGTGATATAAAAGGAATTAAGGTAGGAGATAACGAACACAGGATCCTGTTGTATGCAGATGATGTACTAATAATTCTGTCACCGCCTGAGAGATCATTTCCTGCCCTTTTATAATTAATTAATAATTTTAGCAATCTCTCTGGTTATAAAATTAATTGGACTAAGTCTGAATTCCTTGGACTAAATAAGTATGCCACAAAGGATATGTTTAGCAAATGGAAGTTTCAGTGGCAAGCAGCACATATATTTATTTGAGTTTTAAAAAAGCCAAAAATGTTAATGTTATTTTCTACCAAAACGTTCAGAAGATTCTTAGTGTTATATTACAGGAGCTGAACAAATAGAGCAGTTTGGTAATATCCTTGTGGGAGCATGTTCATATTTTGAAAATGAATGTCTTGACTTCTCTAATTTACCTATTACATAACCTACCAATTGTAATTTCCTAATCCTATTTTTTTAAAAGCAACCACATGTTCTATAGATTTCTGTGGAGAGAGGATATAAGTACTCAACTTTCATCAAAAAAGATGCAACTACTAATAGAAATGTGTGGTGCTCATCTTCCAAACCTTGGGAAATCTCACAATGGCATCTTAGTAAATCAGACTGTATACTGGATTCCTAATGTAACTGACAACTCTCCTGTATGGGTAGATGCCAAACAGGCACTACATTTTTCCCTTTCCATTTTTAACCAGCATAAGCTCAATTTATCATATTTGTAACTCTCTAATTCTTATATTTTTTGCAGGCTAACAAGCTTGGAAGAATTGGACAAATGTACTGAAGTTTCATCCTTTGTTACATCAGAAGGCCTCTATTGGGGCAATTCCTTTCTGAACTATAGGTCCCAAAAATGGATGTGCAGAAAGCAGATGGATAAGGTTATTATGCATGTAGAACAGCTCCTAGTAGAAAACTGTGTTAACTCCTTTTTATTTATGTGATGAATTTGACCTTCCAATCAATTGAATGGCAATATATGTGGTTGCATCAAATATTAGACAATCATGCGGATCTAAGGCTTTAGATACAACAAATACCACAAATGCATTATTTTTTGCCTTGTGATCTGCTTCTCTTCCCCCTCCTGTGCCATCATTCTATGAATATATATTGTCACATAGCAGGACTGATAGAGACCATTTAAGACAGAAATCAAATGAAAGACCAAGGTATCCAGATGACCAGTGGAAATCAGCAATTCACAATATCCAATCATCAACAATCAGTCTTGAACTTTATCTTACACAACAGAAGATAATTTTTATCTCTACCGGGCTCCCTCTCAGCTTAAAGAAAACATTAACTATACTGCCAAGAGATAAACGTTGGGGATGGGATGCTTTGCAGATAATGCTTGGTCACATTTTGGTCATGCCCTGTTATCAATTGTTTTTGGAAAGAAAGTATAACTAGAGTAAACATGGTTTTCAAACAGCAGTGATACCTTTGGCTAATGTGTGTGTTCTTGAGAATATTACTAAGGAATTCCAACTGTATGCTTCCAAGATGGCACTCTTAGGGCACTTTTACATATGCTTCAGTGTGTGTGTGTGGGGGGGGGGTATATTTTAATTAGAACAACTCAGAGAGCTGCTATAATTAAAGCACTGTTGCATCTCATGTATCAGCATTTCTGCACTTAAAAATGGTGGTGGGGGTGCTTGAACTAAAGCTCAGTTAATAAGTTTTGATTCAAGTGTCTCTGCCACCGTGTTTAAGTGTGGAGATACACAGGATGCTGTTAGAAAGTGGCAATAGCATGGTGATTGGAATTCCAGGGCAATGGAGCAGCCTCTACACTCATGTATAGGCACCCTTAGAATGGGCATTATTAGTGACACAGAGCAAGACTACAAATGCATTAATGTGCTTTAGTTAATGCACATTAAATCTAGTACCTCCATTGTGAGGTACTAGGAACATGTACATCCGCCTCTCTTAATGTGCATTAACTAAAGAGCATGGGGCATCTATACATATGACAGAGTTCTGCTCCCACACATACTATTCATAGATTCATAGATGTTAGGGTCGGAAGGAACCTCAATAGATCATCGAGTCCGACCCCCTGCATAGGCAGAAAAGTGTGCTGAGTTTAGATGACCCCAGCTAGATGCCTATCTAACCTCCTCTTGAAGACCCCCAGGGTAGGGGAGAGCACCACCTCCTTTGGGAGCCCGTTCCAGACTTTGGCCACTCGAACTGTGAAGAAGTTCTTCCTAATGTCCAGGCTAAATCTGCTCTCTGCTAGCTTATGGTCATTATTTCTTGTAACCCCCGGGGGCGCCTTGGTGAATAAAACCTCACCAATTCCATTCTGTGCCCCCATGATGAACTAATTAGCATACGTCAGAGCAGACTGGATTAATTGAGTCTGCTGCAACTCTGCTGGAGTGTGCTAATTAGCACTCTCCAGAAGGCTCTGCATCACATATATTCAGTGTCCCTGCATTTCAAAATGGTGGTGGAGGCATCTTAGAATGGTGGTGGAGGCTTATTGAACGACCTTTAGTTAAATTGCCCCCCCATGATTTTTAAAGCGTGGGATACTGAATACATGTGACACTGTAGGCACTTTAATTAGAGAGGCTCTCAGAGAAGTTCTGATTAAAGTGCTCCCCCCACACTGGAGCACATGTATAGATGCCCATGGTTTTTAAGTGACACTTAATGAGCATTAGGCTATTTTATTGCATATTAACTAAAGAGCCCATTTTTAAAGTGACACTTTAATGTGCATTTAAATAGTCTAATGCACATTAAAGTGCAAATGTAGACACACCTATACAGGATTATATTGCTGTATTAGAAGAGTAACACATCTCCAAAGGGCAAAATTTGGAATGATGAGTTGGCATAGCTGGCATTTATGAAGAGAGATGTTTATCAAGCTTAACTGCTATAAAACGTTTACTGTAATTTGGAAAGAATTCTTAGATTATTTTGGTAATTAAAAAAATCAGTCCTTGCACACTTATCTTTTCTTCTTCTATCCCTCTCTCTTCCTTCCCTTTTTTCTTTTCCCCTTGATTACTTACTATAACAGATATTCAAGTAGTTCATAGTTTATATATATAGTTGATATATACACATTTGTTTAGTATTGAAAATGAATAAAAACGCGAAGAACAGTTCAGGATTATCACAAGAAACAGATATCACAGCACAGCAGCTGTATAACCACTGTTAAAGATTCTGTACAACCACTGTTAAAGATTATGCAATTGTCATGGTAGATGATAGCTTTAAAAAGATATTTGAAAGAGGATAGTTCAGCTGATTTAGAGATTCTACTGGAATTTTGCATGATAGCACAAAAGAGAAAATGGAAAGATGTCTGTGGAAAAAGACTAACATCATTGTTGGAATAGAGATGAGCATTAGTGCCTGGATAATATTAGAAATGATAGGTAGAAGTGATGGCAACAACGACAAGTGATTTTTGGTTAAGTCTGGAGCCTAAGACAAAGATTTTTTTTTTCAGACCAAGGGGTGAGATTGTGTACAGATGGGGATAAATTGAAAAGATAGCTGGTCTGGGGGATATAGAGAACAATTTTTGTACTTTATGGCAAGGGAGAAGTTCCCAGATATAGGTATCTACATTTGGAAGTGGTAACTTATGGATATGGATAGAACTGTGCAGCATTTTTTTCTTTTTATTTAATTTTTTTGTGTGGTACTTTATTTACTTTTTATCTCCTTCTCCAGGCTTTTCTTAATTCCATATCTGGAAGTTTATCTACCAAAACTCCTACCAGATAGAAATGATCAGTGAATGTTGTCATTTTGTTCATCACACTATAAAAATAAGATTGTCTTAATGACCTACCTTCCTTTTGACCCATCATTTTTTCCACTACTTCCTATGATACACAGCTGCATGGTAAAGGGGGTCAAGAATTGTGCCTTCTGGGCATGTCTACATGTGTTGCTTTAATGTGCATTAGCTTAAGATAATGTGTATTAAGAGCACGCATCTACAAGTGTGCACCCTTAGTGCACATTAAAAATGGTGAACTTAGGCTCGTCACGCCTAAATTTGATACCTGCAAATGCAGTTAAAGCACATTAATGAATGTATAGATGTGTTAAAGTGCATTAACACTGTGTATCGACTGACTTGAGACTAGCTTTAGTCTGAAGTCAGTCTACACATGGCGTTAATGTGCTTTAATGCCTGCACGTGGAGATGCCTGTCTAAACCAGTTTAATGTGCACACTTAAATGCGCATGTAGACACAACCTCTGGGAACAAAAGTTCAAAATCTGGTAATCCCACCTTCATTGCATTTGGAACGTATTTTTGTTTTGTTGGCCTAGTTTTCTTTATGATCATGTGAGCATTTTTGTCATGAGACAACAGATTCCAAATAAACAAAACTGTGTTTGGTTTTCTATGCACAGCTACGTGATTTTTTTTCAAATGTGATTGTGTTTGATTAGACATGGCTATGGCAGTTACTAGTTTCTTACTTTCTTCTGCATGTATTTTGGCTATACTATGCTTATTGAGTGATCTGATGTCTATTTTCACTATGCTGGGAGTTGATTTTACTTGCATAACTCCCATTCAAAAAGATTATAATGTTGAGATTGTAATATGTATGTTTTTAACTTAACCTGAAGTATCAAGGGAAAAAAAAGGATATTATTATCTTCACTTGATAATATCATAGTTGAACAAGGGTGTCTTCATATGAAAGTAATAGGTCACATTTATTATGAATCATCAATCAAATGATGGGATACTTACACTTTCTTTTAAAAAAATCATAAGATTTAAGCAATAGTGGAAAGCAGATATTTTTAATAGCTATGTTCTATAGCCTCCACAATAGAGTTATGACTAATATGCTTCCTGTCAAGCAATAGCAGTATATTAAATCTTTTCTTTTATGTGTTTGTGTGTGCATGGTTGCATGACTATTATCAAATATTACTATTTAATTCTCTACTTCGTATATTTTGGTATTCAACAACTGTGTCATGATTTTCATTAAGGGACATGTTTTCAATTTGTATGCATGGATAGAGGAAACAAATCTTAACATGGATATCAAAATAGTTTAGATTTTTGTTAATTCATGTCTGATGAGTTTAAAGAGGGATTTACTATTTACTACAAAAAATGCTGGGCTTCCTTCTCATGAGCTGCATATATGACTGATAGATGGATTTACACAACCATAAGTCTGACTGTTCATGGAGACAGCAAGAATCTGTAGTTTTCGAGAAGTTCTACATGCTTCATTTATATATCTTCATTTCCTCTATGGACTAGTGTGTATGTATTGCATTCATGTCATTAACTACAGACTTGTTGGTGTCAATTTTGCTGTAGATGGAAGACAGATTTTGAATTCAGCCTTTTGGCTACTTTTGTGTTTGTAGCAATTTGAAATTAAATTTATGTTGTCTTTCTTGTCATTACAGAACAATCTTCATTTGTTAAAATTTTACAAAATGTTTTCCCTTAAAAATATTTTAGGAACCTCAGATTGCATTTTTTGCATTAGATTATATGGAATTTGTTTACCTAAACCAGTAAGGGCACCATAATCTGTGTGCCCCTATTCTATTTTCTAATCACTTAAGTGTTTCTCATTGTAATATGATCGCTTCTGAGGATACATGTACCCTCTAAAAAGCACAAAGAATTCAGCTGAAGCATGCTTGTAATGTTGGTGATAATGCCCCTGCTCTGTAGACAGAGGGTATTTTCAGTTTTGTCAATATGTCTCCTTTTAAGATCAATATCCTATTTCCAATGAGTTACAGTCTAATGAGCTATATAGCTTTGCCATCAATTAAGTCAATTGCTTTATTAAAGAAGAAAGGAGTTTTTTAAAACAAATCTTTACATATTGGCCATTTTTGGTTCCACTGAATTTAATGGGATGCTGCATGAACACAGGGATTTATACTAATATATCCTGAGGAAGAATTGGGGCCTATCCTGATGCAGAATTGGGGCCTAATATCTTCCAGACTGTATTCTGAAGTTTGGTAGGACTGTTCTATTCATGTAATTTAGAACTAAGTTATGTATGTCAGATGTAACATTGGCCACTATTTCCTGGACAAAACTAATGAACAAATTTTGCCAATAGGTGTGGCTTCCCTTCTTATTTCTGGTTAATAAAGACATTCACTTAAGATCAAGCAAATACTTAAATCCCGTAATCTGCCACCTCCTTTTTCCTGTGAACACAAGCACCTTAAAATGTTGGTGACATTTTGTTAAGAAGGGACAAATATTATATGAAAGGGATAGAATAAAACAATACTGTCCCCAAATCTCTATAAACTTGAGTTTCCAACTCCTTCCACTGGTGATCCATTGTTTCATTTCCCAGACCATCCAGGCAGGAAACAATATAGTTGTAAAAACTGGTTTATTTCTTAAAAATAAATACAAAAATATAAATATAAAACATTGGCAGATAGAATTTGATGAAATGAAGTTGCACAAACTTTTTTTTTAAACCAGCTGCATATCACACTTATTAACACCACATGTACATTTTGTTTGAATTTTAATGTACAGAACCAGGATATATTATTTTTTTCTTCTTTGCCTTCTTAAAAGCTGCACTTGCAAGGGTAAGACATGTACCTAACAGAAGCGGCTTGTACATGAGGTTGCTTAAGGGGGTATCACCCTGTTCAAAATTCTGAAAGTACGGTATCTTTTACTTACTAAAATGGACAACACTGAATTTCCATAGCTTTGGCTCTTGGAATGTGATTAAATAAAATGCTGTATATATTCCATGTGACATCCTACTAGAAAGAATAAATGACATTAATGAACAATTGAAATCAATATTAAAAAGAAAACCATTGTGCTGAGTGGCAGGAAAATCTTCCTGATTGTTAAATATTGTTGAGTGGAGAAGGTGTCTGTAAGGTTACTTCCTCTTAAATGAACCAAAACCATATTGTATTGTAGGTTAAGAAGCGTCTTTGTCACTTTCTCCTCCACCATACATTTCAGCTAGCTTATTAAACCGAGGGCCCCATTCTCTGAGGTAATCATAGTTTTGGTCTCCTTCAGTAGTACCAGATTCTAATGAACTCAAGGATTCAGCTATTGAATCATTTCCTTCATAGGCATATGTTGCAAGTGAGTCATACGGTGGTGCAGAGGGATCAATATCATGCTCTTTTAGCCTTTGGTTAATGAAATCTCGGACGTCTGTATTATCTGGGGCTGAAGGAGTCCTCCGTGGTATAAATAATGTTTCAGGGATAATATCCCGTCGAAGCTTCTTATCTTCAATAGCTGCAGGATTCCTCAGTGTGCCAATATCAAAGGCTTGGGTGTCTTCCTCTCCACCGCCTTCATCATTATAACTCACAATGTTGTCTCTGATGTCTTCTTTAGACAGGATCAGAGGCTCTTTCTTTCGCTGCCTCTTCAGAGCAGCAAACAGCACCACTATAACTTAAAAAAAATAGAACAGATAAACCAAAGATCTCAGTTTAACAAATTCTCAGTGGCAAGTTTAACAAATACAACAGATTGACTGTAATGTCTCCGTTCTGATTTTTGAGTCATTGATACATATAAAATCCTTCTTTGATGATTGACAAAACATTATTTTGCACACTTACACTACTTACTGTAGTATGAAACCACTGGCATGTCTACATATGTACTTTCAGTAAAAGGCCTTTTTAAAATATCTTGTGTAACTTTGCCTAGGGAATTTGTATGATCTAACATTGGTCATGTCTACTTTGAAGGTTAAGGATATTACCTCCCTTCTCCCACATGACTTTGAAGTAGAATGCTGTCTGGTATATATGTCTGATGACAAATGTACCAGTTTCCAGGGGCAATCTGCCTTCCTGTATGGAGGGAAGAGCTCATGTCTGTGTGTGTTGTTAGTATGTAGTATCTAGTCTGTCAACTGTTTATTCTTCTTTTGTCATATAAGTCACAAAGTTAGTTAATCTCCCTACTAAATAAACCTAACAGGAAAATATCAATCTTGACAAATTTTCATTTTTGTATTAGAAAAGTTTGAACATGAGAAGTTCTGGATGTGCAATTCTAAACAAAACTCTAAAATTTAATTTTTTAATTGTGTATTTCCAAGATTTCTCACACTTAAAAAAAAAAAAAAAAAAGTTGGGGAAGGGGGGAAAGAGGAAAAAAAAGTGAAGTAAAAGTGAGACAACTAACAGTGAAAAACATTTTCCCCCCTTATACTTCTTTTAATGTTTTCCAGTTAGAATAAAAGGACCTTCTGGGGGAAGAGAGTACTTGCATAGCATTATCACAAAAATACGGTAAATTAAACCGGTAGAGTCTTTCTGACTATGTATGAATGTCTGATGGAAGATGAACACGTGAACATTTTTGCTGAAGAGACATCCAGAATCTAGACTGTAAGGTGCAGATTGTGTAAACCTGGATGAAGTATCTTCCCCTCTATTCTGGAAGAAGTAAAGAAGCAGCAATCAAGTCTTGTAAAAAAAATGTACCTCACTGCTACAATGCCGAGGCCTGGGAAACTGATTTGTCTCGTGTCAGCTGGGCTGAGAAGAACTAGTTATGCAGTCCTCTCTCTCTCCTGTGCAGCACTTTTGTGGAATTAAAAGAGTCAGTGGGAAGGTAAAGGTTTGCCTGACTATGGGATGAAGAGAGTATTGCATATGATTATAGCTTGAGTCTTCCCCTAGACTCTTAGGTCCCCTCTACATATACAAGTAAAGGTGTGATGGGATCTAATGCACAATTCACACAGAAGTGCTTCGTGCCATGCCATACATTAAGAACCTTTCGTGTCTTATTGCCAGTGCAGAAGGAGTCCAATGCCAGGCTCTACCTGCAGCAGTAAGAGACAAACTCCCATGACTGGGAGCCATATGCACCCTAGTTGAGGGGCTCCTAGTCATGGATGTACCTCATGTACCCCTGGGGCCAGACGATTACAGCAATATTGTAGTCCTGAGGGGGGTTTCCACAGCCCCAGGGTGAGGGGATCATCCCTACAGCAATCCTCTGGCCCCAGGAGTTTCCAGTACCCCAGATACTCCTAGGCGAAACCCCTTGACCCTCGGAATTGGGGCTGCCATGATCTCTAGGACTCAGGGGTTTTATGCTGGATATGGTTCAGGGAGCTGGGAGCCCCCCAGCAACAGGGGAGGCCCTGCTACAAGTGAAAATTAAAGTTTGATAGCAATCAGCTGTAAAGTTAGTACATACTTTCAAGGTATAATTTTAGAGCTGACTGTGGCTTTTATATAAAAAGAGATACTTGCTAAGACTCTCCACTTTTTTTTCCTGGAGTCCTGGAAGGTGTATGGCTGCGAAATGTGTCTAGTGACAGATGTACCAGATCTTGAGGAAGACTGCCTTCATGTATGGAGGCGGAAAGAAGAGAAGCTTATGCCCGTTTGTCAATATGTAAGGTTGTTATGGTGTTACAAGAATGGATAAAGTGATACTGTGCAATATGGTTTAGAGATGTCTAAGAAGCATTGTGAACTGCCCTGAGCTCCATGTTGATAAGTAACTTTGCTTCCTTGGAAGAAAAAAGTGACCTTGCATTCAGGTGTAATCTCCACATAGAAGATACATTACCAGAATGATTGTTGGGAAAACTGAGGGAAAAAACAGAACCACTTCGCAGAAATTTGTTGGATCCTTTTACCAATTAAGAAAGGATCTGATCAGCATGGTAACAGCTACCTCCAGAGCCAGGGGATTTCTTCTAGGCTTATACATGGATCATAACCATGACTGCATGCTTCTAAGGTATTTTCTAGTGTGCAGGAGGCATTTTTTTCTAGGCTGAATAAGACATGGTCTAATTGTGATAGGATTATCTTAATTCTATGCAATATGCTCCAGTAAAGTCTGAAACTAGTTAAAGTCTGCTGAAAAATTCTAAAATATCCATTTAAACTCCAAACTACAACTAGGTTTGACTTTTTGGGTGTTCACTATGAGGCCTTGCATGTGGATCTGATGGAAAAAGTTTGGAGAGTTTCTGCTACCTGCTAGGCAGAGCTGCCCTTCACTAGCCACTCAGACTGGTAAAGGTGAATCACAGTGTTTCTTATGAGTTGGTGTAACAGAGAACCCTGGCCCTGTTACTAGAAAGTGGTGCAGCTCCTTTAAGGGCAGCATTTTTAGAGCACAACCAGTTGGCAGAGCATGGGTTGAAAGACAGCCCTGTAGGCAGGTCAGCTGACTGGGGCATCACATTACTGGGAGAGGACTCAGACCATAGCTGTATAAGCCCTGGGGTTGAGCCACGTGGGGTGAAGGGGCCAGCCCTGAGAGTTGTGGCATGCAGGGATCCTGAATGCCCAAGGAGGCTGGAGAAAACAGCTCTGCAGCCTGGGGGACAAGACAATGAAAACTGGGGACAGAAGGGCCTGGAGCCTTTATTTTTCTTCTTATGTTATAGCTCAGGGACTTAGTGTTTCCATTGTAATTTATACTGGTGGTTTGGGCTGAGACTCTAAGGGGTGGTTTTTGGAGATCTCATTAATATCTTCAGGGGTGTGTGCTTGTTTTGAGCCCTGCTGGTGCAGGCTCAAGGCAAAGAGTTGGGTTGAGGCCCAGAATCCAGGCCTAGAGCAGTGGGCCTGGTCTGCAGGACCAGCCAGAGTAGAGGGGTGGAGGCAGGGAAGACTAAAACCCCAACAAAAATGGAAAAGAACAGTCAGGAGTGTCCTGGAGATACCAGGACAAGGGTCCCACCTGACCGGAGATTTGAAATCTGGGAGGCATGGGGTGTAGGGGAGGTATGGAGCCATGCAATTAGCCCTTAAGGCAAGAGATCCACACCTCTAGGTATTCCTTGTAATAAGACCAGACCTCAGAAGCCCTGGGGAAGTCTCCTCTTGCAGATCAAAAGAAACATCAACACATGGTGGGTGAGTAAAGGGAAGATTGTTCCCAGGGTGAACAAGGAAAAGGGAGATTTTGGGGGCCTCCAGGGGCTTGTGACTACCCTACGATGGTCCTCTGTTACAGGTGGGTTACTCCTACTGTGAAAATCCCAGTGAAGGTTCTAGGGTCTGAGGAATCCAAACTACTTTGGTTGTGGTCTCTCAAAGGAAGAAATAAAAAGTAAAGTGGAACTTCAGAGTGCAGACTGCCTGCCTTAACCACTCCATCGAAATGTAAGTCTGTTGCCTCAAAAAAGGATAAGCTAAAGAGGCTGCCAATGAAAGATACTTCTTTAGACACTCAAGTGCTTCCTTCACAGCTCTGGGCAGTGGCATGTGAAAGGCAGAGCAGATGCCTTTCTGGTTAGGATAAGGGTAGTACTTCTGCCTCATGGTTTAGCACTACATACATTTTCAAAGAGCATAGGATGGCTATTGAGAGAGTGAAAATCCTCACCGTTTCAAAATGTTGTCTCTTCAAAAGGAAGATGCTTCATTAGACTATGCACTTCCCTAGGAAAGCCAGAGCCCTGTAACCAGGAGCACTCTCTCAATGACAGCAATCACAGTTACTGATAAAGATTCAGTGTCAGTGGTACAAATTTAGTAAAAAAAATTCTAAAATCATACCAGGCTAACAAGGTGTGGTAGCTGAATATTCAGAACTGTAAACTAGTAAAGAATTAAGACTTCTTCCTCATCAAATCCAATCTCTTTAGTTCCTAATTTCCCATCTTATCATCTTGAAAGCTGCTTCTATGATTAAGAAAGATGGCATACAGATGGCATGCAGAAATATTTTATATCATTGGAAGGGAAATTATACTGTCTTTCAGCCTTATGTAAAAACTAGTGCCTGAAATGCAATCCTGGTCAATAATGGGGAGGGTGATTTTGCTAGGTAAGGCTGTTACAAAATTCCATAAACTCATACAAGGACTCATCATCCTCCTCCACTGAAATTCAGTAGAGACTGAACCATCCACTTTATAAGGTCCTGGAAGCCCCTTGAGTCTGTAGAGTGCCAAAGGAAGGACAAATGCCTTTTCAAGGGACTACAGCAGATTAGGATCAAGAAGCTCCTCCATTCTGGAGACTGTGTGAAGAACCTTCCTATTCTAGGGACATAACGCTGATGGCTGTGTAAGGAAAGACTGTGGGACTGAGTAGACAACTATGAGGCCTGTGCAAGTAGGCAGCTATTCGATCCAGCTTTGGATCTGGCCGCTTCGGATGCCAGTGATCCAATCGAGAGCTCCAGACCAGGTTCCTGCTTTGATCTGGCCGAAGTGGCTCTGAAGCTTCAGAGCTGCCTCAGAGACCCAGCCATAGGGTACAATGAAATATCTATAACTTTGTTGTTTTTTGTCTGATTTGGATGAAACTTGCAGGGATGAGAGCATGAAGCATGCCAAGTTTCAAAAAGATCAGTGCAGGGGCTCAGGGGGAACTGCACCCCAAATTCCTGAAAGCAAAAACTCATGTCACATGTATGTGTTACACCACAGGGTGGTGAAAACTGGAGGTGTGGTCACACCTGCTGAGACAAGGAAGTCTGCCAAGTTTCAAGGTGATAAGTGCAGGGTTTTGGGGGGGAAATGCACCTCAAGCTGCTGACAGGCAAAATTTGTGATTGATTCCCCATTTTACCCTATGGCTGAACCTCTGAGGTGGTTCTGAAGCTTTTCTGAACTGTTTCAGAAAGCCTAAAGAAGCCAGTGCTTTGATCCAGACATGCTGCTTCGGACGCCGAAGTGTCCAAAGCTTCTCCGGGTCCAAAGCATGGTCGAAAACCTCGTACAGCCCTAACAACTATGATTCCAGGGAGTGGGACCTATACCTGGAATCACTTTGAATGTGGCCAGAAGAATTACAAAGGACATGAATCCTTCACCCAGTAGGCCAAAATCAGAAAGCATGATACAGGAGTCTAGATTTCATAGATTTAGATTTCATAGATTTCTAGGGTCAGAAGGGACCTATTAAATCATTGAGTCCAACCCCATGCTCTGGGCAGGAAAAAGCACTGGGGTCAAGTAACCCCAGCCAGGTGCTTGTCTAATCCCTTTTCTAACACCTCCAAGGTAGAGGAAAGCACCACCTCCCTTGGAATCCCATTTCATATTTTGGGAACTCTCCCTGTAAACAATTTCTTCCCGATGTTCAATCTAAATCTACTCTCCTTCAGTTTATGGTCATTGTTTCTAGTAAGCCCGAGGGGTGCCATGTAAACAGAGTATCCCTTAGAGGGCTAGTTCATCTTTCCAAAAGGATTCCCCTGGCCATTATATGAAGCACACAGGTAAGTGTGTCCAAAACAGCAGTCATCCTTACAGTTAAAAGAAGACAATCTGACAGAGACCTCAACTAGTGATACCTTGTACCCAACCTGAATAGTTTCCTAATTGGAATAAGATCGGAAGCTTATGGATTTTGTAGAGACAAAGAAAAAATGGGGACTCTAGTTCAGGCTGGACAGTGAGAATATTCAATGTTATGAAATGTGGAACTACGTGAGATATCAGGACTAAAAAGCTGGACAGGCAGGCAGGAAGTTATTGAGGTCCCACCAGGTCTCAGTAGAAGAGATAGTACTATTCCTGTAGCCCTTGGTGTTGGGGCAGAAGATAAGCAGATTATCAGTTCTTTTCTGACTTAGGCTCTGTCATAAATCAGAGGAGTCTTTTGGGTGCGTGTACTTACATCTTTTCAGCACCTATTAAATATATTTTCTTCAATCAGGTGCCCGTGCCAGGACATTGATGCCTCTAAGCAACATTGTGATTCATGAAGAGAAGGAGAATACAGCCTCCTCTAAGAAGCTCCAGGATGATGATATTTTCCTGGAAGTTTATCCGGATCTCCAGCCTGCTTTCACCGAATGAAGATTTCTCTAGTATCAAGAACTCAGATGTTCTCCTCAAGAGGGAGCTGGTATACCCAGGAAGTCTGAACCAAGCCAAAACCTGCACTTTGTCTTGCACTTCAAAACCATAGGTTTATTTAGGAGGTGAATCTAGAGCCTATCTTCTCAGTCTTCCTGAGACTGGGAACTGAATAATTTGCAGATATCTTATTTCCCAGAAATATGAGAATTCCCTAAACCACAAAAGCACTTGGCATACCCATCTGTGGCAAGCACAGTCCTTTTTCAGGAGGGACAAATCTTTATACTAAACAACCTGAGTAAAGTCATGCCAATGCCAGAGAGAGAAAAATGGTCAGAGCAAAGTGGAAAAAAAGAAAGAGAAAAGAGGGGAAAAAAATGCATTAAAAATGTAGTAAAATGAAGGTTTTTTAAAACGAGACGTTAATCAAGCTAACAGACTGGAGAACTTCTGTATTAAGCCAAGGTAGTTAAGAGGAACTGAGGAATGAGAAGTGTACAGTATCCCTTACATCTCTGAATATCCCAAAGCCAGAAGAAGAGGCGGGTACACAGTTAAGGCAAAAAAAAAATATTCATGTTCAAGTGCTTAAACAAACATGAAGCTCACTGTGTAGGGTACCTGTGACGCACTCAGGAGAACTACAGGATGGAGAGACACAACTATGCTAGTTTACAAAGGAAGAAATTCTATTTCCCTAATTAAGGCAGAAGCTTCGGTGAATATAAGATGAAAAATACCAAGTACTCTCTCAGCCATTTCATACCACTTCTATCTCATTTCCTATTAGAAAGGGGTATAAGATAATGTTTTCATATGCGTGAAGAGGTATAAGTCCTAGAAATCAATTATTTGACTGAAAATAAATTCTCTATTAGTAAAAGCTAGCGTGAAGACTCAAGTCCCAGTTCATAGATTTGAGTTTTGCTATGCAACTCAACCTTCCTAAACCTGTCTCAAGAGAACACCTTCACTGTAAACAGCTGCACACTGAGTTTTGTTGAAATAATTTAACAACCTGACACTTCCATTGGTTTTCACCTAAAAATAGGGTTTTGGAATACTGAAGTTCATAAAAGTATACATAATCTCATCTTTATTTCCACTGTATTTGAACCATATCACACAAAACAGAATCACTACACATATAAAGTTATATAGCTTACAACTCACCAGGCAGACTAACTCTGAAGTATTAGCTCATTTCTTACCTAGCAGTATAATGATGCAGAGGAGAATGGCAATCAGAGCACCTGTGCTGAGGCCAGCAGGAAGGAGCAAAGCTTCAGCATTACAGGACTGCATGTTCCCTTGGCTATCACAAGCACACACTCGAATAGTCAGCGTGCCCGTACTGCTCTGGATTGGGTAGTCGTTGTCTGATATCACCACCGGTAGGAAATAGGTACTTATTTCATGTCGACTAAAGCCATTCCTTCTCGTCAGAATTCGGGCAGTATTATCTAAAACAGTTAAAAACATATATGGCTAGGATCTAATATAACACTGTAAAATGCTTGTTAAACTATCTGTATATAGCAGATGCTTTGTTTCACTAGAGTATTTTGAAAATTGGTACTCCTTGACACTAGATCCTTCTTTTCTGTTACCATTTGAACGTGATGAAAAAGTAATTTTTCTATTTAGATCTATGCTTTCCCTTGCCACTTTATGTTTCTATAGTGCCTTATGGCCAAAAAAGGCAGCTGTGATTCTGCTATCATAAAACTCTAGGGGAAAAATGAAGTTGTTCACTGCTTCCCCAAAGCCTGATGATGTTATGCTTATTCACATGCAGTGCATAAATTATTCAGTGACCACAGCTAGTGTTCCTGAGTGAAGCTGCAGCAAGCCAGAAAAAATATCTTTCACTTTTTGTCTGATGCACGTATTCTTTTCAAAGATTCTTAATTCAAATGCCTTCTGCTAATACCGAGAGTAATGCCATCTATAAAATAGATACGCAATTCCCTAGAGTAAAACACCATCAACATCCTGTTGCACAGTATACTGAATTCCTTATCACCTAAATTTGAAATTTGCTTGTAAGAGTTATTGTCTCAAGGATCTAAAAGTTTGAATTTAAATGCTGCATTCCTAAGCAGTCTAGAGAAGTGAGCATACCTATGAGATGTTTTTGTATGTTCAGTGCAATGTTTTACCACTGTTATTTACCTGTAATAAAGAATAGTAAAATAAATAAATGTGCAGTTGGCCACCATACTAGTAAGAGGTGACGCTAAGAGGGAGAAAATGCAGAAAACCAAACAAAATCATGTTTTAGCTCTACTAGGTGAGTAGTTTGGGCATCTGCCTAGAAGGTGCCAGACCAAGTTGTAGGCCCCCCATCACCTAGAGAGTGATTTCAGAACACAGTTCTCTAACCACAAGGCCATAGGTTAGGCACTACTCAGGTTTTCCTGCAGCTCTTCCATTGAAACTGAACCACTGCACTTTCTATTTCATATTCATTAATTAAGGTGGGTGGAAATGAGTAGGATTTTTTTTTCCTTCTAGACTCACTTATCTCTCTCTGCCCTCCACCAGGTCATCTTCAAAAGGAGAAGCTTGGATAGGGTCCTGGATAATGTATAAGGGCATGTGTAGATGAAATGGGGGCCATAACCTGAATTTAGTTTAGGGCCCCTAAAACCCCCATGTTGTGCACACACCCAAACTTACCTGCCCCTCTGGTGGCAGGAAGGGGAGGGCAAGCTGTTAGCAGGTGGAGTGGTCCCTGGGCTGCGGACAGGGGCTGGTGTTTGCCTCCATGGCAGCGGCACCCCCCCCGCCCCCCCCAGGTGGCTCCTGCCCACAGGCACTCTGCTCGAGTGGTCCTGGGGGGAATCACAGCTGCGAAGGGAAGCACTGGGCCCACCTTCCCAGGCTGCTGCCAGTCTGCCTGCATTGGATTCCTGCAGTTCAGGAGCCCAGTGCTTTGCTCCATGGCTGTAGGGCAGCAAACTAAAACTCCTCCTCTTCCTGCAGCTCACCCATTGAAACTGAACCACTGCACTTTTTATTTCATATTCATTAACTAAGGTGGGTGGAAAGGAGTAGGATTTTTTTTCCTCCTAGACTCACTTATCTCTCTCTGCCCTCCAGTAGGCCATCTTCAAAAGGAGAAGCTTGGATAGGGTCCTGGATAATGTCTAAAGGCATGTGTAGATGAAACCCCCGTGTTGTGCACACACCTGAACTTACCTGCCTCTCTGGTGGTGGGGAGGGGAGGGCAATCTGCTAGGAGGAGTTTTAGTTTGCTGTGCCTTAAGTCATTTAAGATGCATTATGCTGCTGAATTTGCTACAGCAGCTGGAATTACTGTTCAATATGCCGCCAACACGTGCAAATACCAATACCATTAAAGTGGTGCAAAAGCATTTAACCCACTTTAAAGTGCCATGCACACATGCTCCTCGTTTCATCTACACATGGCCTAAGTAGTGGCATGGTAGTTAGAGGCTGTTCCAGGAAGTCAGAGAGCTGTCATTTTAAACTTCCTCTCCTGTGTAAGGTGTTCCTAGAACCTGGGCTTCCTGGTTTTTTGTGTGAGTGCTCTAAATGATACCATCAAGTCTACAAGAAAAACTACAGACCTTGATCCCCCCACTACCTAACCCAGGGACTTTTTACATGCTCCCTAAAATCCACAAACAAGGGAACCCTGGCAGACCTATCATATCCAACCATGGGACCCTAACTGAGAAAATATCAGGTTTCGTTAAATCAATCCTAAAACTGCTTGTCACCCACAGAGCAAGTTTTGTACAAGACACTACAGACTTTCTACAGAAACTTAAAAACATAGACCACCTTCCCAGC
>NW_005842633.1:474132-502850 GCF_000455745.1 Alligator sinensis
ACATATCTGCACAGAACCAGCAATCACCCTAAACACACCAAAAAAGATATACAGCCAAGCCCTCAGATACCACCGCATTTGTACTGAAGAGAACAGCCGGGATTGCCACCTCACCAATCTTAAAAAGGCTTTCACCTAACAAGGACACTCCTCCAGAGAGACAGATCGCACGTTTGAAAGAGCCACCCAGATACCACGTGAAGAACTGCTGCAGTACAGAAGAAAACCCCCCACAAATCGCACACCGCTGGTTATGACGTATCACCCCTCCCTTGAACCTGTACGAAAAATCCTCAAACAATTGCAACCCATATTAGAACCCTATTCTTAAAAAGATCTTCCCAGCGCCACCCATCCTAGCCTTCAAACAAGCACCGAACCTCGCTAACCTCATCACCAGAAGCAAACTTCCTCAAGCCCAGAACATACCAAAAGGATCCAGACTGTGCCATGACAAGAAATGCAAAACCTGCCAACACATCTCCACCACCCCCACTATCACTACACCCCACAACAGAGCCATCAGCATTCCTGGATCTTACAGCTGCACCTCCAGAAATGTAATATACCTCATCCAATGCACCAAATGCCCTGATGGAAAATATGAAGGAGAGACCAAACAACAACTGCGCACCAGAATGAACACACACCGGAAATCTATCAAAGACAGAAATACCCAATTACCAGTGGGGGAACGTTTCTCACAAGAAAACCACTCTCTCTCCAATCTCTCAGTCCTGAACCTCAAAGGAAACTTACACAACACTTCCCAGAGACGAGCCTATGAACTCCATTTCATCAACCTGACACATTATAATTTGCCTGATAACTGACTCCCTACCCCTGCCTCTGGCTTCTTTACTTTTCATTCCATTCAGGAAGAGCACACACTAACTACTGAAACTTCCTTAGCCTGACGAAGGGTTTTTGAACCCAAAAGCTTGCTTAATAACTATTCTCCAACTGTTTGGGTTGGTCTGATAAAAGATATCAGATTCACCCAAGGAACCTTGTCTGCCTAAACACTTAAGTGTTTGGGACAGAAGACGTGACAGGTGCTCGTTTTTCTGAGGTCTAACACAAAATAGTCACATGGCTAGCTGGCTAGTGCATAGACTACTGAGCATCTACAATAGCTCTATGGACACATGCCACTCATGTCTACATAGCACAAAAAATAGACCTCCCACCTGTGCACAAGTGCCCCAAATGCCACTTCAATGTCTGGAAAGCACCCAATGAGTGCACAAAGGGTGACAGAATTTAGGGCTTAAAGGGCATGTCCAGACAAGTGTGCACGTGCCTCTTGCAGCATCTCAAACCCCTTTCAGATGCTGCAAGAGGCATGTGCAGGAACAAGTTTGCAGCATGGGGGCAAAATTATACCCCTGGATATCAAGAGGTCAAAAAATGGCCCAAGGGAAAAATCTGGGGCAGGGTATGATACCAGAATGTGCCCTGAGGGAACTGGAGACTTGGTCCTCCACAGAAATGCTCTGGTAGTCAGTCAGAGTTCCTCTATGGCTCGTCCTTGCCTCAGTGGTGAAGCACGCTGCCTGCCCATGTGGGACAAACAGTGGTGCAGCCTACAGGGGCTTGGACCCGGCTTTGTGCCAGGTAAGTAGGGGTTTGGGGGGTTGAAGAAGGGGCAGAGGGGACCATGGGGGGATGCCTGGCCCCAGCCCCCATTCATTCCCCCCACCCCCTGCTTGCTCTCCTGACTAGCCCCAGCCCCAGCCTCACCCACACTCAGTGGCAGTAGCAGTAGTGTTCAGGGCCACTGGGGGCTTCATGGCACAGCCCCTCTGCATGGGGGGCAGTGGGGCTCAGCCCCAGCTACCTGGCACCCATGCTGCTTCATTACGTAGGTATGACCTGGCTCAGCAGGGTGCTGTGCACTGTCTCAGAGGTCTGGGCCACTTGGCCTGAGTGGCGCTGAGCCCCAGGTGACAGCCACAGCACCCCTGAGATGCCAGACAGAGTGCAGCACCCTGCCCATCAGGGCCGCACCCACACAATGCAGCAGCTGCAGCATGGATGCCAGGTTGCCTGGGCTGAGCCCTGCTGCCACTGCCTGCTGCTGGTAAGCTGTGAGCAATGCAGCAGGCTGGAGCCAGGTGAGGGAGCGATAGGGCAGCAGGAGCTGATAGGTGGAGTGATCAGGAGCCTGGAGCCGACTGGGGGAATCTCTGAATTATCTCCAGCCTCCTGATTGCTCCCCAATTGTCTCCAAGCTCCAGAGGACTGGAGACAGAGCAGGAGAATGAGCAGGGGGCTGGAGATCAGCGCAAGGAGATGAGTTTCCCTGCTCGTCTCCACCCTCCTGCTCATCTCCAGCCTCCCAAGGCTGGAGCTAAGCAGGGGAAGGAACAGGAGGCAGGAGATGAGCAGGAGAACAAGCAGGGGGCTGGAGACCGGGAGGGGGCTGTAGCCCCTTGTTGGGGGCTGGGACCCTGCAGGCAGGGCAGTCCATGTGCTGTGTGGGGGGCTCTGCCCTGTGGGGGGCAAGGGACCCATCCCTCCTAAGCATCCCCCATACCTACCTACATCCCCCCACCCCACATCCCCCAATCACACACCCACCATGTGATAAGGAAACCAAGAGCAAATATCAAATCATATAGATATTTAGGCTTTTATTATGATGCTAGAGACTGGTAGGCTTCCAAAATGCTTTAACATTGTAAATATAGCAATAAAACATTGTCCATCTGATCAATCCCTCTCTCTCTCTCTTTTGTTCTAATTGTCAAAGAATGTGGATTTGGGGATATTTTAAAAAGTGAATTTGGGATACTGCTTCAGCAGTCCAACTGTCACAAGGGGCTAGTGTCCCCAGATACGAAATGGCTGGGCCTCAAAAGTTTCTATTTGTAACATTCAAATATCATGGGCCCTAAGGCTCACCTGGGTAACTAGTAGCTCCTGTTGTATGGGGGCTAATGGGTGAATGCTACAACAAAATACTTGGGACAACAAAGTCAAAAAACAGGACAGGAGTTACGTGAGGATCAAAAGGTAAAAACATGAAAATGAGTGGGCCTGAGAGGAACACTGAGCAGATCCCCCTGAGCCACACCCACCAGTCCTCAAAGGCATCCAAGGAACCGGTAGATGCAGCCCACTGATGCTCTGCCTGGAAACATGCATGGACAAGTGAGAGGAAAGCAGCCCCACAGTTTCTGAGCACCTTCCCATCCAGAGTCTCCTTCCTGGTCAAGTACACAGTTCACTTGGCCAGAAGCAGGAGGAGGTTGGCCAGCTGGTCCCGGGACTTGGTGGGGCCATGGATGGGGTGACAAAAAACAAAAAGGTGGGGGGTGAAATTTAACTAGAACCTTAGGAGGATATTCTGGAAGTGGAGCTGGAGGGGCTGCACCCTGGTGCACTCAAAGGTCATGTGCGCCACTGTCTCCCTCTGCCCACAGCAGGGACAGGAGACCAGGGTGCCTGTGAAGCTCGCCACATACATGCCCACGGCAATGGCCCCATGGATAAGCTTCCAGCTGAGGTGTCTCATGGGATGAGGCTGGAGTTCAGACTCAGCCACTGGGGTGCCCCAGCTATGTCCTTGCTGAGCAGGCCCTGCTACTTGGTGTCTGGGCAGGATGTAAGGACAGCATGATGGATCGTGTGGCACATGAGCATGTAGAGGTGGTGGTGATGGATGGTGGAAAAGTTCTGGTGTCCTCCAGCTGGCTTAGGTGGTGGAGTGGAGAGGGGTGAGGGCAGGTGAGGTGCCAGCCCCATGCCAAGCTCTGGTGGGCTGGGGGGGGGGGAGAGGGGGGGGGGGGGGGAGGGGGGGGACTGCCATGCAAGACCTGGTTGACAAGGGCAAGGGTGTCGGGGGGTAGGGCACATTGCATCTCTTGGACCAGATGGCAGGTCACACATGTCATGGGTAGACCCATGCGTTGGGCCAGTGCAGTGGGGTCCACCCACTTCTGCATTTCATAGTCCAGGATCAAACTGTCAAAAGTAGGGTGCCTCTGCTGTTCACACCTCCAGCTGGGGGTTCCAGAGGAGGGGCTTGACAAGCAGGTCAGTGCCCTGGGCAAGTGTTGCTGGGGACCTGGAGGCAGAGACCAGGACCGTAGAGGGCACAGGGAGGGTTCGTAAGTGGTGCCAGAGCATGGGCAGGACTAGCTGGTTCAGCATCAGCACTCTCCCATGCAGGGAGAGGCACCTCAGGAGCCCTGCCCATGTCCAGAGCTGCTAAACTACCCTCTATCTGGTGCCAGTTCTCCAGTGGGGAGGGGTCTGTGGGGGACAGGAAAACCCCCAAGTAGGGAAGCAAACCCATGCTCCAGCAGATCCTGCGGAGCATGGGTGGGAGCGAGCCCACCTGCCACCCATCACCCACCGCCAGGCCAAAGCTCTTCACCCAGTTGACCTGGGCAGAGAAGGCCGCTGAGTACAATGCCTGGCAGGCCTCCACCTGCACAAAGTGCCCTGAGTCCTGGATCATGAGGAGTACATCATTACCATATGATGACAGGACCAGCTACACCACTGGCTCCCAGAGCATCAACCCTGCCACCTACCTCCATATGAAAACAAGGAAAAGCTCCAGGACCAAGGGGTACAGCTGGCCTTGATGCACCCCTCTCCTGAAGGGGATGGGCTCCATCAGGGTCTAGTTAAGCTTGACCAAACACTATGCAGAGGTGTACAGCACCTGGAGAGCCCGCACAAAGCAGGGCCTGAAGCCAAAGGCTCACAGCCTGCCTATGAGGTACATGTGATCCACTCTAACAAATGCTTTCTCCTGGTATTGGGATAGGAGGATGAAAGACCGGCCCTCCCGGTGCACTAGATCCAGGAGGTCCCAAAACAGGTACCTTGCTGGTCCACTGCTTTGTGTAGTCACAGTCAAGAAATGCAAGTATCTCGCCCCCGGGGACCACCGGGACTGAGAGTTCTGTAGGCTCCATGGAGTCTGCCATTCCTTGGGCATCCTCCTCCTGGTCCTGGGGCTCAGCAGGCTCCTTAGGCACCATCTGAACCCCCCAGTCTGCTAAGACCCCAGACTCTGGTTGGGATTGGGGGAGCTCTGCATCCCCTTGGGACAGGGGTGGGGGTAAAGGTGGGGGTGGGGCTCTTTCACAAAATGTTAGGGTAGAGATGAAGCCCTGGGGGCTCTGTACAGGGCCCCCAACATGATAGGCCTGTTGATAAGGGGATCCCACCCGAGTCCCTCTGGTGTGGGACCATGGGGCAGGCTGGAAGTGAAGCTTTTCTGGGAGGGGGAAGGAAAAGACCCGCCAGGCACCAGGGTGGCTTTGGTGTCTGCCTTGGGGTTCAGGAAAGGGGACCTCCCTCCTCAGGGCTCATCAGGGTAATCCCCAAGGCCCCCATCTGCCCCAGCTCATTGGGGGGCAGGGGGCTCTGTTGCGGGACCTTCCTTTGCTTCAGCACCCATGGTCTCAGGGGGTAGACCCTGGCCTGCAGAATGAAGGGCTTCATCCATGGGCTTCTGTTTAGGACTGTCCAGCAGCCCCAAAACCTCCTCCATGGGGTTCACATGTTTGACATTTCCAGGGGGTGAGGTTTTGGGTGCAGTGGGGGAGGCCCCTAGGAGCTAGGCTGATCCTCTCCCCTGTGTGGTGGTCTTGGGAAGTGAGGAGAGGAGTCTTCCATGTCAGAGGGCTCCAACTGCACCTGGACCTTCCTCTTGGCTTTGTGCCCAGAGGGGACCTGCACCCACTGAACCATGGGGTGGTCCTCAGGTGGATAGGCTTCAGTAGGAGAAGGTGAGGGTTGGGAGGTAGGGCAGCTACAGTGGGAGCATGACTAGGGGCAAGGGGCCCCCACTCCCACTATCCCTTTGGCTGCTGCTACCCTCCCCAGGATCCCACCAAACTTGGTTTGGGGGCAGAGTCCACTGAGCTCACAATGGGACTGGATGATGTGGCCAGGGTGCCAGGGGGGCCTGAAGGGGGAGGGGTACCAGTGGCAGGGGCACCCATCTTGACAATGGGACCTGCAGATGCCCTCTCCTCCTGGCCCATAGGGCACTTGTGATACAAGTGCCCCAGGGCGCAGCACCAGAAGCACCGCAGGTCCGCCAGTGTATTGAAAACCCTCACCAGGGCCCCTTGAAAAGGAAACACAAGGTAACCCTCAGCTTCCAGCTGCATTCCCACTGCCACCTGGATCATAACCTGGTGACAGAAAGAGCGCATGTGGTGGAGGCCAAGGTCTTGGCACCCCAGCAAGAGGGCCACCACTGGGGAGATAAATTTCCCCAGGGTTTGGAGCTAGGGGAGCAAGGCTAAATTAGGGATAAAATGAGGCACATAGCTGAGGACCACCCTGCTTCCCAGCTCTTCTAGGGGCTTGAGGGGGACGTACTCACCCTCCATCACAAGCCCCCTCTCCACCGCCTTTTGTGCGGCCATCTCCAAGGCAAGGAAAAAGACCCCCTTGTCATTATATTGGGGGCCCCCACTACATGAGCCAGGGTGTGCACCCAGGTCTCAAAGTGCAGGTTCTCCTGCTTGGGCAGTTGGCACTTCACCCCATGCCTGTAGTTGAGTGCTGGAAAGGGGGCCCTGCTGCCCAAGTTGGAAGGACTGGTGGTGGTGCAGCTTCAGGTCACCTCATAGCCGCCTATGTATAGCTGTGGTTTCTCCACTGAGGGGGCCACATTGATGGGGCTGGGGCTAGGGCCAGGGACAGACTGAATGTGCTAGCTGATGTAGCACACCTGGTCCCCTCAGGCACCGGGGTATAGGCTTGGGGCAGATCCCTTGCCCTTCCCACCCCCAGCTGTGGACAAGGCTGAAGAGAAGCCCTTCCTACTGCCCTTGTCCTTGGTTCTTGATGGTGGGGGATGGGGCTTGAGACCCCCTCCTAGGAGGCCTGGCCAGAGGAGACCCCCTGGCCCTGTTGGCTTCCTGCCAGAGTCCCATCTGCCCCTGCAGCAGAGGTTGCAGGTTTTTCTACCCCAGAGGAGGTTGGTTGGGCTCTACCTTCAGGGTGGGGATTGCAATGGCATGCATCCCCTTGGGGGCTTGGCTGGGATCTGCCTCCATAGTGGGAGTTGCAGGAAGGTCTATCTGTCCCCCCAAAAGGTTCCTGGCCTGCCATTGCTTCGTATGACAGAGGGGAAAACAATAAAGGAACCCAAAATATACAGTGGGGCAGGGAGGTGGGGGGGGGAGGGGTAAAGCTCACAGAGCTACAGCTCCACAGGGGGAAAAAAAAAAAAACCTGGGAGGGCTATGCATGGGGAATGGGGGGAAAAAAAACCACACACACACAAGGGCTGGGGAGACCTGAGCTGGCTTACTCAGCCACACAACAAACACCAGGGCAAGGGGAATGGACCACAGGACCTACCACACAAGGGCAAAAGCACACAGGGAAGGCTGCTGAGGTGAATGTAAGAGATGGCTGGAGTGGTAGAGGGGGTTTGTTTGTTGAAGATCAGTTCAGGAGCCCCTCAGGCCTCCAGTTGGGCACTCAACAGCAGAGCAATAGGCAGGAAAACAAAGCAGGAACAGATGCAGTGAGGCAGCTGTGGGGAAGGGGAGGGCAGGAGAATCAGTCAATTAGGGAGCAATCCAATTCAGGTTTGGTGTTGAGTGTAGCAGGGTGGTGAAGCAGCGAATCTCCCTCTTTCCTCAGAGGGGGCAGCAGCAGAACAGACAGAAGCAATAGCATCAACAGCAGTAGCAGCCGTCCAGTTCAGCCACTCAGGATGTGCTTCAGGTGAAAGTGGGGGTGAAGGCCGGGGTGCCCTGCCAAGGCAGCTGTGGCAGGCAAGGCATCTTTAGGCTTTGGCAGTGATGGTGGGGGAGGGGTCCACAGACAGTGTAGACTCCCTCCCCAGGCTGTCCCCAAACTGCGGCTTGGCAGAGTGCAGAAGCTGGGGTGCATTGCTGGGGTGCAGTGCAGTGTGCCCCCTGAGGGGGAGCAGTGGCTTCCAGTGTGCAGTAGAGGACCCCCCCCATAGCGGGCAGCAACAGCAACAGCAGCAGCCCAAGGCAGGAAGGGGTGAGGCCAATTTACCCCGAAAAGCTCAGACAGTAAGCCAGAACCTAGCAGTAGCCAGAGGCAGGAAGGTGTCTGGCAATCTTCTCCCCAGAAGCTCCTGAGACCAAGCTTGCAGCAGCAGCAACCTGGGACAGGAAGGGGTGTGGCCAACTTTCTCCCAGATGCTTCTCCCTCAGAAGCTCCTGAGAGCAACTAGCCCTGAGCTGCTGGCTAGGGCAGGGTTTTATGTTGTTGGGACCAGCACAGGTGTTTCCCTGGCTGTATGTTGCTGGGACCAGCACAGGTGTTTCCCTGGCTGTAGATCCAGGAGGAGCCCGGTAGGGTTATTTTGCCCCAAGTGGCACAATTTGCTCCACAACAAAGTGCATGTCTGTGCACATGGACTGAGGTAAAAAGCCCCGGCTCAGATTTGCACCGCTTCTATTTGAGCTGCTGCAAGCACACGTGCTTGCATGTGTGGACACACCCAAAGCAACAGCCCCATTCATCATTACAAAGGAACAGAAAAAGAAGCCTGGGAAGATCAGAACCATGAAAAACAGGTCTCCAGTGAGGAATCTCAGAGGGAAATCTATTTTCTAAAGTTGCCCCTGATCCTCTCTGTAAGACATTATATTTCTACCCCAAACCCACATCTTGAAGAACATCTCAATAGTGGAAGCTGACCAGTGTGGGAAGCTTCAGACACAAAAACCTAGGAAGACTTTTTTTTCTTTTGCATCTAAGTTATTTTTAAGGACAGATTAAGGTGACTGATTAGATAAACCAAGACTTATTTAAATGAATTATTGCGCAGATCGAGACACTTACAACTTTTACTCTTTCTGTGTGTGTATTTGTCCACCTCAAACCTATGTTCTGAATTGACTCTGTCACCATTTTCTCCAAAAACCACCTCTGTAGAACACAAGTTGTTTTTCTTTTCCAAATAAGCAATTTAATGAAAGAAAAGATGAAATGTGATTTGTTCTTGAATGTGTATACATAAATAATAAGCTTTAGTGACTTCAGGTGGGTCTCTTATATGACTTCAGTAAATTTATATTCTGTTAGTGATGAACAAATTATGTGGACAGATTATTTAAATGATTATATGAAAGCAACAGATAGCATTTATCTTGAACCTTCAGTGATCTCATTTTCTCCCTCTTAATCTACCTCCACTGTGCTCCGTTTAACATTCCATATCTGAGCATCTTCAAACAAAAAGACCAAATGCTTTGTGGCCTAAGAGAATCATAAATATTTTTATATTGTTAGACAGAAAGAGATGCATAGAATCCTAATAAGAGATGAAAACTGCTTCCTGCCCTGGAAAGACCAAAGGTATCAGGTTTTAGAAGTCACCTAAGTAGATTTTAATTTCAGTGGTAATTGTGAGCCTAATCCCTCAAAGCTGTGTCAATTATATAACAGTTGGGATTTCAAAGGTGAAATCTTGGGATCTGTTTGGCTACTCTGTGTTCTCCCTTGCGTTGTCTTATGTTGCCTCATTTCTTACAATTTGATTATGAGCTTCTTGAGGCAAGCCTGTTTGCTTCTACAATGCCTACTGCTGTTCATCCCTGGTCAATGACTGGGTTCTTAGGGACTATTATAATACAAATAATAAAAGTCTACCAAAGACTTCAAGTGCTAAAAAAGGAAGTGGAAGTTCTGTGTCTTGCCTTTGGGAAACTGGCAATCTTGCTTGTTCTAGCAACAGAAATAATAAAAAAAAAGAACCATTCAACAATCAGCCATTTTGCTTCAGATGCAAACTATACTTCATTTTGGATAGTGTAGTTTAGACATACTCTTTTGATTTCCTTGAGATTTGATTTGCAGTCATCCCTAAAATATGGCGATTTGGTAGAGTTATGTTTAGCTTGGCCACAAAGCATGCAAATCCAAGAGCAGATTTACTTTTCAGAGTAAACTTGCCATTTAGGGCTTTTAAAGTATTTTTCATAATATTACCCACTGCCAGCATTGATTTTTGTAAACAATAACATAAGCTGTAACGATGCCTAATTTTTTCCACATACTATATACCATGAATGTAAAATGCTGATCAAGACAAAGCAATACTAGGATCATGACACAGTAAGGTTTATTGATAATTCAAGAGTAATATTACTTTTGTTTGTTTTATGTAATGCAGTTAAGTAGTTCATTAGGTCCCTTTCCCTTCTTCCTGTTACAAATAAGTGTTCAGGTATTTCAGGAATATATTCAAACTATGCTCATATAAAATAAATTAAAGGTAAATCTCATGCCCCAGGGTTAGATATATTTTACCTTCGTTATCCTGAACAGTGAAGTTTGAGTTAACAGCAGCTAAACTGAAGAAAAATTTTTGTCCTCCAAGGGGGTCATCTTTGTCTACTGCACTTATGGTTTGTATTAACTGCAGAAAAAGAACAGAAGAAATGCGGTGTTGTGATACAGCTATCCACAGAAACAATGTCAGCTTAAAAACCTTACTTGTGTGTTACAAATACCATAGAACTCAATGAACGTGCAAATCAAATGAACCAAAACCAAGTATTTTTATGAAAGAAAGAAACAAATATATGCACACTTCCTTAAAAATTGTGTCTCTCCATATAAATATCCTGTACATGTCTTTCTGTTTAATTTTAGAAACATCATAGAGAAGTTACTGCTAGGAAATAAATACATATAAAATATATCTGTAAAAGCAGGTCCTGTTTTTACTGAGATTTTTCTGATGAAAGATGGGGTTTCATCAAAACCATTTTTCATAGGAAAATGCCAGTTTCAAAATAAGTACAGTTAAAGCTGCGCTATCCAGCATCTTGCAAGCTGGCATGCTCAATTAACTGGCATGCTGACTTGTAAAATAAAGTGAACCTGAAAGTGCCCACCTCGGCACTTCTGGTTTCCCAGAGCCCCCATGGCCTGGGACAAAGCAACCTGCGCTCTCAAGCTCCCATGGCCTGGAGGCATAACAGGCTGCATCGAGCTGTGCAGGGCCCACCTGCCTGTCCTGTGGGGCCTGCAGGGCCCGCAGGAGGGGCAGCAATGCAGCGGGAGGGGCGGGGATGCTGTGGTAGGGGCAGAGGGACACCCCAGATGCGGCAGGAGAAGCAGCGGCCAGGGCCGCTCAATTAACCGGCACATTTTGTTATCCAGCATCCCCCATTCCTGGGGGATGCCGAATAACAAAACTTTTACTGTACGTTCATTTAATTTCAAACTAAAGAAATATACTGAATTTTCTTTTTTATTTTCAATTTCTTTTCTGTTACTGGATGCAACAGTGTTTTTAATTTTTTTTATTAGTAGCATTATTGTTTGTTTTTTTTTTGCTTTTACCTTTCTCTCTTGTTTTACTTTTCCACTTTTTTTCAATATTTTCAAAACTTGAGGTGGGTGAGAGAGCCACAAATACAAAAATAAAATACTAATTCTTACAATCTAAATGTTACAAATTTGAGAAAGTTCTGAAAGTATCTGAGGGGTAGAAAAGCCAGGAAAGGCTAACATTTCCTAACTACAAACACCAAATATTAGTTTTTACTAAGTGGGAAAAAACAAAACAACAAAGACCCCATAAACAAGAAACCACTCAACATAAAAAGGCAGGGGAAGGGGAAGGAGAAAACACAAATTGATCATTGTCAAACATTACAAACAGAAACCACTTTGAAACATTTTCAGCATAGAACACATACGTATTTATGATATAAATGAAAATGTTTTTGAAGAAAAAAATATTCTGAATAGCTTTTTCAACTTTGGAAAATCATAGTGATATACCCACAACAGAACCTCCTCAGACTTGAGATCTGCAATCCCAGGTAGATCTCTTATTCTAAGTAGCAATAGGCCTCTTCAATAATTGGACTGCAGACTTCCAAAGAAAGCTTTTCTGTGGTATTGTAGGAAGTAATGGTGAGCCCCTGAATTTTATTCTTTTATCTAAGAATTTAGTGAAGCTATATAGTTCTTCATTGATCTTCTTGGTCCTTACCTATTATAAATGCTCTCTCACACAAAATGAGAACCTGCTGTTCAATATCAGGATGACTTCTTCCAACAGCACAGCTTCAATAATAAGCTCTCTCTCTTTACCTGATGAAATTTCTTATAGATGTCCAGGCACCTACTCAAAGTTAACCTGGCAAGGTGAATTCAACTTTCTTCTAGAACTTTCTATGTTTTTTTCCTACTCCACAGCTGTTGCCAACTTCACAATCTAACTGATTCTCCAAGCCTTTCATCTCCGTGCCATGTCTAACACTTCTATCACCATGATGTGTTGACTAAAAGCTCTGCAGAATCTCACAAGTATGCACATTTCTCAACCATTATAGTTCTTGTCATTACTGATCATATGTTTCATCTACCATAATATCCTTCTGTCTAGCTTTAAATATTCCACTAACTCCCTGCTTCTCTCCTCTAGTCCATCCTGAATGACTTCATGCAGCTGTTCCTGTCTATCTAGCTCAATAATTCTTCTTTGTCCTTCTCCAGATTTATTTCTTGCTTAAATAAAAGCCTAGAAATATTATCATTTCTGGTAATCCTGCATATCAAAGAAAACTAATCAATAATAGAGATCACTTAATGTTTACATTGTTGTCTGATAAAGGGCAGTTCCTCTGGCAAGTATACAAGAGGTTGGTAGAATGATCCTTGAATATATGCATAATATATTATTGTTTAAAAAAATATGCTGTGCTTGGGTGCTTTACAATAAATAAACTATAGCTAAATGGCTAATCATATGTGGTCCCCAAAGAATCCTAAAATGCTTCACAGATTATAAGTATCACCCACCTGCCAGTTGAATTATAGCAATTTTCATATGAACTACAGCACCTCCATCGGGGTGTCTCTGTTTCTATATAGGAATGTGCTATCTGCTGACTCACCCATTTATGACTTTTTGCAACAACAGTATTTCTCTTAGAGGTCCTCTATCCAAGTAGTGATTTAGCCAGACCTTTATTTTCTCATAAAATACATAACTATATGGAAGGAAATTAAAACAAAACAAAACAAAACAACCCCACTCCCCTGCCCCACTGATTGCCCCCCAGGGGTCACAAGAAATAATGGCCACAAGCTAGCAGACAGCAGATTTAGACTGGACATTAGGAAGAACTTCTTCACAGTTACAGTGGCCAAGGTCTGGAACGGGCTCCCAAGGGAGGTGGTGCTCTCCCTTACCCTGGGGGTCTTCAAGAGGAGGTTGGATATGCATCTAGCTGGGGTCATCTAGCCCCACCCCTCTTCCCTGCCTATGCAGGGGGTCGGACTCGATGATCTATTGAGGTCCCTTCCGACCCTAACATCTATGAATCTATAAATCTATAATCATAGAATATATTCAAATAGATATATTAAATAAATATAAATAATATATATAAAGTAATAACAATAAATAAATAAATACAATTAAAATGCAATACATACAATTTAAAGTGCTTTTCAAATGTATCAAA
Source organism: Alligator sinensis (assembly GCF_000455745.1). Lineage (NCBI taxonomy): Eukaryota > Metazoa > Chordata > Crocodylia > Alligatoridae > Alligator > Alligator sinensis. Next base: position 487,593 of record NW_005842633.1, read on the forward strand.
AATATTTGCCTGAAGGTGCAATAGTAGCTGTTTCCTGACAATAATGTATTACTTTCTCATTTCAAAAGCTTCAATTCTTCCTTCAGCTTCTTAAAGCTATCTGCCTATATCATGTGGAAATGAAGTTACTACAGTCACTTTTCCACAGAGGTATTAGTTGCCTTGGTTGGCTGCTGTTTGCTTTAAGCAAAAGACATTTGAAGACAGCCACATCCCTGACTGGAGATAAAACTGATGAACAAAAAAATTGACTTAGAGCTTTGATTTCCAAAAGAAAACTGGAAGGAAAAAAGGGTGGGAGGGGGAGGAGGGAAGAGGGAAAGAATACCAGGAAATGTGTATTGATATTCAGGGACCCTGGTTTTCTCTGATTTAAAAAAAATCCCAATTTTTTAATTTAAAAAAGTAACCCCAAATCCATATTTTCCATGATTAAAATGAAACACCACTAATCACTACTAATATATAGATACTGATGTAGATTTATATATGTGTGGTTTTTCATTTGATCATGGAGAAATATGGATTTGGGTGGGTTTTTTTAATATCCAAAATTTGGGGTTTTTTTTTTTTTTTAATCAGAGAAAACCAGGATCCCTGCTGATATATCTTCAAGCAGTAAAAAAAAAAAAAATGAAGATCTAACAAACCTCCAGCATGGAAAGAGCAACAATGTCAATGCCAAAACTGAGAATACAGTAAGAATTAGTGCTACCTGGATACATTAACGATGCAAGAATTTACCTATTCTACATACACCTGTATAATATTTTTAATTTTTTTTGCAATTATAATTATATTGCAGCGATATTATAATAGAAATTATTGGCCAGGATGATTAGCAACCCACTGTGGTAAGCTGTGTACAAACACAGGACATTTTAATCCTTCATTCCTATAATTTTTTAAGGCAAAAGAAAAATCTGAAAAAAAAATAAACATAAGATAAGGAAGGGACCGCCCCCCAAATAAACACAAAGTTGCATATATGTATTAATTTATCGTGATGTCACTGGCAATTGTGCTAAGTTCAATATCATATTCATTACATCCTCAGTTGTTTTTGTTTTCCCTTCAAGTAACAACAACAAGAGGTAGCTCCATTTCACTGCCAAAGGGACTTAAAGCAATTGTAATCAAGCCAAGGATGTCTATACTGTGTATAACAGTAGACATATATAGTAGTCCCTGTATCTCTAATGAGAGAGAGAAATGGAAAGGTATCCAGGGATGGATGAAGAAAATGATTATTTATTAATTGATCGGTGTTACAAAGAAACTTCCCTTGTGGAAGTTATTCTCAAAACTGTTCACTATCAAGATCTTTAAATCTTTCTTTTAATCATCTTGTAGTGGTCACTGCCAGATAGCATAATGGGCTAAATGTTCCATTGAACACAGCTTTTGGAATGTAAATTCCCATGTTTCTGTGTTAAGCTCATAGAACAAAAACTGTAAAATGTGATTTATATATGTACTCAGTCATACATCATAAATAGGAAATAGGGAATCTTAGAAGAAAATTGTGTACTGGTATAAAATGAAATTTTGGAAACAAAAGAAAACAAAAGAAAGAAAAAAGAACAAGGGAACATACACACAATACTTACAAATACTCAAGAGGAAAAAATGAATATTAATACAACATAAAAATCAATAGAAGATATAGAACAGAAAAAAAGGTCACGGAAGGAACTAAAGATAAGAAAGACCTGGAAGAGATGGGATATTAACAGGAAAGATGCCTGAGTGAATGCAACATCAATAAATTAGGTCACAAAAGCAAAGATACAGTGCTAGCTCAGGAAGCAAAGTCAATAAAAATATTCTATAAATATACCCAGAAAAAAATAAGGAGAAAAATATAACTGACAGAGCATGAAATGGTGACAACTTTGAATTTTTAAATAAAGCTGCATTAATATAAGTTTTCAATAAACAGAATTATGACAAAAAGGATTATGTAGAAATAAGTAAGGGAAACTGTTGGGTATGATTCTTGAAGATGCGAAAAGCAAAGGATAAGAAAAATGATAGTGAAAAAGAATCTAGTGAAACAATGATATAAATGCATGGGTCTGCATGAAACAGACTGGAGAGTTCTCAAAGCATTAGTAGAAAAGATCCAGTATCTTTGAAAATAAAAACATTCTACAATAAATTAAGAACCAGGAGAGAAAAAAACGATAGGGTGCAAGAAATGCTAACACCATGTTTTAGCACCATAGATCACTCACTAGAGCAGACAGAAATCCAGGTTCTAGGATGATGGCTGCTGACCACAGTGCTGTGGCACCCTGGTGTGCTACAAGATCCTTATAAAGGTTCTATTGGATGTGGCACAATATTAGCATTGTAAAGTGTAAAAATACCTGAGCACAATTCACAAATTATACCCAGAGGGCAAGGGCAGCTATATTACTTGAACCATTAAAGGACATAACCTATTGGAAACTGGTTCATACTAGCCCAGGATGAGCAGTGTCTGCATATATACTGCTGAGGTTTCTAAATAGAACAATTACTTTTTGCAAGCATTGCACCACTGTCTAGGGCAGGGGTGGGCAAAATGCGGCCCCTAGGCCAGATGTGGCCCACCAGGCCATTCTATCCGGCCTGCAGAGCCCCTAAAAAATTTAGAAAATTAATGTTTATTTGCCCCTGACTGCCTGTCATGTGGCCCTCAATGGCTTGTCAAAACTTAGTAAGCAGCCCTCCACCTGAAATAATTGCCCGCCCCTGGTCTAGGGGGTGATAATAAGTACTCAGCCCAAATGCAATTTTCTTTTTCCCCTTCTCACTAGCATTGCATTTAATAAAGAACCATTCCTGTACTTTACTGAAATCTGTGTTGGTGGTACCTTGACTGGGAGTGCCTCTGTGTGTGTGTGTGTGTGTGTGTGTGTGTGTGTGTGTGTGTGTGTGTGTGTGTGATGGGGATTCCTGGGAGATGGAGGCTCTTGAGCTCCCAGAACTTTTGTGGCTTTTAAAGCAACTCTCTGCTGCTAATAAAGAAATAGTCAATTTCCTTCCATGAGTGGCAGTGGAGTCCTTAGGTAGCCCTGTAGAGCCGCCAAGCCTCAGACATGCTCCTTCCCCTGCCCCTCCCATCCTCCAAGCTTCAACCTAGCCAAAGTAAACCTTGGATCCACAAAACCTGCACTAATTGGTACCAACAGAAATAAATTGATCTGCCATTTAAAAGCAGCAGAAAACTGCCCGCAGAGCCCCTAGCCAGGAACACTGATGGCAAGTGTAGGCAATAGAGTTTGAGGCAGCGGTGTTCTGACTGCATAACAGATCAGCCAGTTGCCACATTACGGGTGGGGTAGGGGGTGAAGAGCAATACAGTGCGGGATGCCTGGAGGACCAGTCAGATACTAGTCATGGAAAAGTTGGTGCCCACACATAATATAGAACTGGTTCATAGAGAACCAGGTCAAAATAATACCTAATTATCCAAGTATAGTTTTGAAATGGTTCAGGAAGTTTAAGTTGTTTAAAATTGCCGTGTGTGTCTGGATGCTTGTCGTTTAAACCACATTTAAACTAGTTTAAGAGTTACATCAGTTTGCACCCAGATATATCAGCTAGGAATCCACAGTGTCAAAAACATTCTGACCTGTTTTAATTTTCCAAGTATTTTTTTGCAATAGAAGAATTGCTATATTATTTTTCCATAGTAAAAAGAAAGTGAAAGCTAAGAGCTGGCATTGTTTGAGGGGTGCTTGAGCATAAAGAGAACCTCTGTTCCAGGCCTTCTCTTACACAAAGGTGTTTTGAACCTCTAGCTCCTTCTTCCTACTACAGTGTTCCCTGCGGTTTTCCTCTTTCAGCTCACCCTCTGAGCAGCCATGAGAGTGAGTAACAAGAAGCTAGCTGGAAGAGTAAACCAGAGAGTGTGTAGTTTAGTGAAATGGCTAGTGCTCTGGAACAGAACCTTTCATATCCAAAGAATATGAAATGAAAGATAAGGTGGGCCAGCTTCGAAAGGAGCACTGGAGATGCATTTAGATCATGCCTAACCTGTGGCCTGACAGTTGTAGTTCTGTGCTGGTTCAACCTCCTTTGGGCAAGAGAGACCTACCACCTACACCTTACGTTTCTTGGGCAAGTACCCTAGACACTAAACTATTGGGCTGAACTATAGAAAGGTTATCCTTATCTGCCATCAAGACTTTATACAAGGCTACAATTTTGGGACTTGCCTGGCTTTGCAAGTATATGATACTATCTACCTGCATGGCCAGAGTGAAATCCTGCTGAGCATGTTCAATGTAGACATTGCACACCTAGGGCATTTATAGATGTGCTTCAGAAGGCATGGGGGAGGCGGGTCATTTGTATCTTGAGCATCATGTGTATCAGCATCTTGAGGATCATGTGTATCATCATTCCTGCACTGAAAAATGGCAATGAGGTGCTTTGAACTAAAGTTCATCAAACAAGCTTTAGATTAAAGTGCCCCAGCACCATTTTTCAGCATGGGGATGCTGATACACATGATGATGGAATCAGCTGGTATGCAGTAATTACCAAGCTCCAGCAGACTTAATTAATTGGGTTGGTTCCAATAATTATAATTATAGCATGTTGGAGTAGCCTTCTTGAATGTGTATAAGAGTCCCTAGACTTGAATCCTAAGCCAAGCACAAGTGCCCAAATCACAACTATGTGGTGTCATCTGTATCATTTAGGCAAATAAAGTAAATTAGAGTTCTCTCCTATATCTCTACTTATTTATTGAAACAAATGTATAGTTTAGCATACTTTTATTTATATTTTTAATTTTTATTAGGTTATTTAGTTAGGAAACGGTAAATTATAAGGTTCTTTACTTTAAAAAAAAAATAGATCAGGGGTTGGCAACCTACAGCCTTTAGTCTGTATCTGGCTCACAAAAAGATCTGATCCTGCCTCCAGAGGTCTGATCTGACACAGAAATTGGTGTTATGGAGCTGCATAGTGATGCCCATCTGCTCTGCAGCGCTCCCTTCCACCACAGAGCCTGCTTTTCTGTAGTGCCTGAGCATACTCTTGCTGAAGAGGGGCCAGAAATCTAGCAGCTGAGGGGTTGGAGGGGCAGAGACTTCCATTCTTTGGCAACAGCTGGGTCATAAGCTCCAGCTTGCACTGGCCTCCAATGCTGGCAAAAGGCTGCTGGGCCCTGAATTAAATGATTATACACAATTAAATAAGATTAACCTTAAATGTGCTGGATACCCCAGTGTGGTGATGGTGGTAGGAGTGGAGGGGAAGGTAGTTTCCAAAGGATTTTCCAATTAGAAGTAACTGCTCCATTAAAAATGGAAGTATTTCCTGTAGTTTAGTTAGTAAATTGAACCAATTATTTCTGGTTACCAAAACTTTGAGGATTTTAAGTTGACTGTTTCTCTCCCCCCCACCTCCATTTATTTTATTTTATTTTATTTTAATTTAGGGATTGGAAAAAAGAAAATGAGCTTTCTTCTTTTGCAGCTCTCCATCTGTTTCTTATCTTTGAATGGACTAGTCAGTGAACTGAATTAGTTGAATAAACTGAAATGAAGAAAACATTCTCTCTTCATCTGCAGAATAGGCTACTGCTGTCAAAAGCTGGTTTATCTTGTCAATAAACTTACAGTTCCAGGTGGTTAGTCAATGATTTCCATTAGAAACTTTGGCATGTGTGGTCTGCTCAATATTGCCATTATAATCTATGAATGTTAAATTAAATATATATAAGCTGCCATAAATTCAAATTTAATTTAAAATAGATGCATTTTTAAAAAGAGAAATGCATTTAATTTAAAGTTTAAAAAACTCCAAAAACCAGATGGAAAAAATGGCCCAAGCTAGTTATAAAGCATGTAAGTTGCCTGCCTCATAATAAATACTCCTGAGGGCCAGATTTTATTCCACCTGTTAGATGCATAACTGGACTTAGGCACCTAACTGTGACCCTATTGCATCCTACTCAAAGGCCTGAAAATCTGTGAATATAAAAGGTAGGTGGGTTATACTCCTTGCTGCCATTTTGTGGCTCATTCACAAGGGTAGAATGGGGTATGTTACAAAAGTAGTCATTCATGAATTTTCAGGGATTTAACAGGGTAGAATAGAAGCACACTTTGGTGCACAATTTCACTCAGATGCCCTTTAAGTAAAGTAAGATCTGGTCCTGAATGTATACATATAAACCCAATAAAAAAAACCGATAACAAAGGACAATATAATGAAGGAATTCAGAAAATGATACTAATATAGCAAACTAAATAACCAGCTTATAGTACTCAACCTATTCTCTGATAAACCTGAGCTCTTCCCCTGCACTCTCTTTAACAATTCTGCGATACTCATATATCACTATATACTATATATACTGCAGCCTCGTTACAGGCCTTTTATTTTTGGCTTAATGTACTGCAAAACATGCCCTTTTCAGTAATAGGGAAACTGAACAATCCTAATTGATAGCTGCATCCTAGAAACTAGATAGTGAGCAGCAGTCATTTCATTTTAGATAAAGTATAGTTTTCTGGATCCTGTAAAAGGCCAAACAAAACAATATGCTACCAATTCAAAATTGACATCTTTTATGTTTTTGATTCTCCCACAGAAAGTGTTTGAAAGAGAAATGTCATTTGCATAAAAAAAATAAGTGTGGTATTGATGTTATAAATGCCATAAATATGAATTCAAATGGCAGTCAAGCTCTGTGACAAAGATGTCTTTAAAAAAAAATCGAATTTGATTACCAATTATTATTTATAACATGTTACATTCTTCTGTGAAGATAGCATTGAAACCAATTAGAGCATATCTTTCAGACCTATACAGTACGGCATCTGATGCAACAACAAAACAGCTACTAAAGCAAAAGCTCTGAAAGGAGAATGTACAGAGCTCTTTCTGAAAGTCCTTTCTGAAGAACTAAAGAAAACTCATTTGGTAAATTCCATTGTGATACAGTTGTAAACTACTGTTAAGCAGGTCTAAAGCTTCATTCACTGCCAATATATTGTTTTAATTTTATATCTCATGAAGTGTTCAAGAAAAAATCTCACTGAACCATATATTTTTAACAATGATCAAGAACTCTGTTTTAGAGTAAAACCAAATTGCTTTAAGGATTTACAGACAACTTACCTGTCCAGCTCTTGCATTTTCACATACAAACGTATCATAGAATACAGCAAACTGGGGGGCGTTGTCATTAACATCCAAAATTCTAACATAAACAGGGACACGAGTAGTATCTTTAAGATTGTCTGACAAAAGGAAAAGCATGAAAACAAGAACAAGTGATTTTTTCATCTCATTCAAACACTGTCTTCTTCAAATGCAACCAAAGCTGGGCATTTAAAACTAGATACTCAACCATGGCATGGCTTTATTGGACTCAGCCTATCAGAGGTTTGAGTCAAGCTGGCACTCAGGGCCAGAAACAAATTAATTTTTTAGTATCTAGTGAGCAATTCAGCTGTTTGTGTGAAAACAAAAACTATTTTTTGTTCCTGAAAATCAATAAATATATAAGAAAATACCTTTATTCATTTTATTACCTGACTATAATTGTTATTATTGATATGCTCAAGAGTATTGTTCTGCTGGGAGTTTTTTTTTCTTTTTTAAAAGTCAAACCACACATAAAAGATATAATTAAATTTGTTTTATACTGAACAAGGGTTAACTAGTTTACGATATATGCAAATCTGTAGGAAACTCTCAAGGTTCCCATTTTCCTCTCATATTCTTGGTTTAAATCATGAGAAAATCTAATGAGCATATTGGTATAAGTCAGAGCAGAAATATGACCCCTAATACCAGTAGAATAAGTATGTAGAGATGAGCAGAGCACCAACCCTAGGTGCCATATTGGACTTTAGCGCTGGGTCTGCTCAGCCACTAGGAGCACATGGCAGGGCTTCAGGAATTTGTATTAACATTACTTCCAAGTCCCTGCATGTGCAGACACCTGCCAAAAATCACTTAATGCACATTAGCTTAATGAGCATTAAATGTAATCATACTTAAATGCATGTGTAGACATCTTCCTGTAAGAAATAAAATGTGTATATATAAATGTTTTACAACAGAATAAATAGCTTGTATCTTCTTTGCTTGAAATCAGTGGTCATATTCCTATAACTTGCAGCCCTTGAGTAAATATTTTTTATTCTTGAGGTGCTCAGGTGTGCAGGACAACTGAAGTATCAGTACATTTTCCTGTTCCCAACACTTGTCTCCTATCTAGCATAATAACAACCCAAACCAATGTATTGTGCTTGGGAGGAAAATCCAATACTCATTTACTCTTACAGTGTTCAATAAAAGCTGAAAATGCTTTTAAAAAAGTAGCTACTGTCATGCATTATGGATATGTAAAGGTATTTTAAGGAAACTATATATATAGATATAACATGAAAAGGATATTAGTATAACACCTTATAAGTGATGTTCCCACTGTACCACTGGGGAAGATATGAGCATCAGAAAGGTGTCATCTGCTTTACCCCTTTTCCCTGAAAGGACCATGAGTAATATGACTGATGGTCATTTTTTTTATATTTCTTTCCTTTCTTTGATATCACAGGTGTGCTGTTTTGCTTAGGCTTGTACAAAAATAACTTTTATCTGTATATCCAACATGCATTTCTTGCTGGTCCTCCCTTCAATAATAATATCAGCTGTAGCTACAAAAAGGTGAACTCCGTATATTTAATAACTCTGATTACCATTCAAATTGTTCATGAAATAAGTAACAATGAATATGATCTCAAATTCCTGATTTAACTGGAGTTACCATTTGATTTACCATAGTATATTGAAGCAATCATTATACCAGGGCCATCCAATTTCTGAGTGGCTGGGAGCTTCAGGGTGGCATGTTCCTCAGGCTGCATGCTGCAATGCACTGTGGTCATCCCTACATATAATACAAGTGTCTGCTGCTATACTATTTCAGTGACCGCCCTCCCACTGAATCATGCAATGGGTGTCTGCCTGCTGTACCAGGCTGGTGCCCCACATGGTGCTGCCACAAGGCCCTTGGGTCCCCAAGCCATCTAACTACAGACTTCCTCAACTAGGCTACCAGGGGTGGGGTTTGGCAACAGAAGCCAGAGAAGGGAGGGAGAGACCAGAGTCTGGTAGCAGAGTGGGATGGGGCGATGGCGGGGAGGGAGCACTGTCCAAATCAGGAATCCATGGGCTTCAAGTTAATGCTTTGGGAGCCACATACATCTTGCAGACCACCAGTTGCACAGCCCTACACTACTGACTGCAGAACTTGACAGAATAATGTTAGTAGGATATCTACTGACATAAAGAATTGCTTTAAAATGTCACATTTAGAGCAAAAATCTGGAAGTCCATGGAAAACAATGTACTAAGTATCCAAACATTCTCTCCTGTCTGCAGAGAAGTACATTAATCTGTTATAAATGGATAGTGATTGGGCTGGGTTTGGCAGGTACAAATTTCAAGCAGTTACTATGCAGACTGATTGCACTTAAAAGACCTGAACTTTTCAAAAAATTAGCATACCTCTTTAAAGAGTCCTAATTACTAGACCTAGGTTTAGAAGTTAAATTCTCTCAAAATATCCTGACAGGGAAATGAGCTTAATAGCTTCGTTTAAGCATAGAGGAACCTTGAATTCCCATAGTATATAAATACCATGAAAGAGCAAAGATAGCACAATGAATAGTACTGAAGCATTATACCACCATGAGTTTATTATCAGCAATGACTGCTACTTCCACTGATACAGAAGTTACCTAAAAACAGTAAATTTTCAAATGGATGCGTCTCATATATTGATTTGAAAAACCTCACAATTTTGTCACCTCAGATCTTGTGTGTTAATGGGATTGGAGTTACCTTTACTATACCGGGTTAAACGGAACCCCAAGTTTATTCTGATTATGTGTAAAGTCAAAATAAATGTAAAAAAGAAGATCTAAATCAAGAGATGTGCAAACCACTCGGGCTATGTATTTGTAAGATATATTGATTCTAAGAGCTAGAGGATCTAACTGAAGTACTAAAACAATTTTTTTAATGAGGAAAATTAAGAAAGAAAACTTTATCTCTCTTACCCTTTCTTGCTCTTGCTCTCTCTCCCCTCTCTCTCTCATACACACACACACACCGCAACACACTGATTTACTGATCTCAGCTGCTCTAACACTAGTTGCTATTGTCTCAAATGAACAGGAGGACAAGATGTGAGAATGTGGTTTGATTAGGCCATAGCTGTATAAACTTAACTCATCTGGGAGCTATCTAGCAATAAACTTGTATACTACAGGGCATTCTTTCCTCACTCATTTTCACTTGTTTGGGGAAGGCAGATGTCAGCTGTCTAGCCCTTTAAACCTGGTCTCAGGCCATAACTGAGACTCCATTGCCCTCCTCTTATCTGGGAGCTGAGGAGCTCATAGAAAAAGGTAAACAGCTGTCTCCTCACTGTCTTTTTTTGTTTTTAATAGTTACAACAAAAGAAAAATCACACACGAATTGACTTACTCATCTCAGCTGCTATAACACTAAGATTGTGCCACTGTGATATCTCACGGTCGAGTGGTTTGGAAGTGTAGATGGATCCATTTCCAGAGTGTATATTAAATACCCTGTCAAGGTCAGTGTGACGATCCAAAGAAAACCTAAACATGATATGGAAGAAAAGCTGTTATGTATGTAACAGAAAATGAAAAGCAGCAAATATATCATGCAGCATATCTGTATAACTCAGATTCTATACATTGATCAAGATAAATGCCTAGTAGCAAATTCTATTCCACTTACTAGGTGTTTAAGTGTGATCCTATTCCACACTGCTCAAGTCCCTAAAAAATGCGAATACACTTGCTTTTGTAGCATGCTATCATTTTAGGCCTAAGAATATACCATACAAAGTGTCTAGCAAAAGGAGAATCCATTCACCTTTATGTTACCTATTTTTCAGAGGCTTCAGCAGCATGGAACAAGATCCACTAAAGTGCCTAATAGATGGGATAGGACCAGGTCCTTAGTTTCCACAAGTTTAAGTTTTTTATAGTACTATGCATTTAATCAATCACTTTACCATGCAACTGGCACGCCCTTTCACAAGTGCTTTACAGCTGAATTAAATAATAATAGTGCATAAAAAAATCAGACATGTAATGGAGGAAGAACATAAAATAAAGTGGTAATTAACTATCCCCCCTCCCCCTTCCTGTTTAAGGAATATTGGTAACATACTGGCAAGTCATTTCTGAATATGTTTACAAAATGTTCATCTACATTGATTTGCATGCAGTTTAATGTTATGAATGTATTGATATCAAGGGACCTAATACAGTACCATAGAAACTTTGCCTTGAAACATTTAGAGAGGCAGACTTTTCATTGACTTGGAGAAGATGTCACTCTCTCATAAGCATACAGATCACTATCAATAATATTGTTCTCCTGATTAAGGGCACACACATAGGAAGGACACAATCTTGAACTTTTCAGGCATCCAAAACTGATATTGAAGTCAAAACGGTTCTCGTGTAAATTAAGGAATGGGCTGTTCATATGGGTGAAAAACAGGATTTCCAAAAGCATTTAAGTTGGTCTAGTTTTGTACTTGTTGGGACACAACTAGGACAACACTAGGTGATGCATAGAGGGAGCACGGGGGGGCGCATGTGCTCTCTCTGAGATTGGCCCTCTCCAGCCAGGGAGTGGGGGGAAATGGTTGGCACACCCCTGAGATTGTGGGGGTGTTAAGAGATGCACCAGTGGCACTTCTGAGTTTGCTGCCGGCACTTCTGGTGGTGGTGGCAATCGGCTGCTGGGCCCCCCACCCAACCTGGTCAGTGATCAGCCACTGTGAGACACCCCAACCCCGGTGGGTAATCAGCCGCTGGTGCCCCCTCAGTACCAGGAGGCACCAGTTGCCCATGCTATGATCTTCTGGAAATTTGATTCAGTACTTTTAATAGTTTGCAGATGTGATGCGAAGTGAAGGAACATACTGCATATGAGGGAATATAGATGAAGAATAGAAATTGCACAAAATTCTATCCTTGGAATTCTAGTATTTTTCATTTGAATCAAGCAGGAAATACTGAACCATATTATTTCCTTTCCTCTGACCTTTCCTATTCTGATATTGGTGATGTTTCCTCCTCTTCTTCTACCCTCCTCTTCAAAACATGATAAACACATTTTAAATTAAGTTTTTGTAACTACACAAAATATTTATTTCAAATCTGTCATGACAAATCTGTGAATTTTCTGAAGTAATTAACAGAATTCAATCCTTAAAATTAAACAAAAATCCCTGAGGCTGACCTGTTTTGGATATATTCTATTTAATATTATCTTGGAGATATTCAACAGCAGTGTGTCTGTGTTAAATAACACCAATATGTCATTTGCTTTAACATGGGGGAAAAAGCACCCACATCTGGGGTGAAGTTACACATTACATTTCAGGCACACTAAATATGTGCAATGTTAAGCAGTGTAAAAGTTGGAACGGGCTGTGAGCAGTTACACATTAAGGGCTATTGTCGTTTCTTGCCTGCACTGCTCTGACTTGCCATTGGTGGGCTGGTGAGCATGGGTGTGACTAGGAGCCAGGACACCATGACTCTATCCCTGCTCTGGGTTGGAATGAGGGGCTAGGATGCTGGAGGATTGCAAATTGCTCATTTAATTTCCATAGAGAAGACTAAAGTTATCCTAACATGAGCTAGGTAGCAAGGCCCAGAGTTTACCCTCACCTGAGACTCTCAGAGGGCACTTAGCACAAGTTAATGAGATTTAATGTGCATACATTTGCATTTTAAGTAACCTTAGTATGATCTAAGTGTAACATGTAACTTCACCCTAAGAGAAACAAAAGGCAACACATTATCACCCTTTGACAATAATTAAACCAATAGGTCTTTAAGAGGCCACTGTTTGAGCTACTTCTAACATCAAAGATCTACCTTCCCAATAAAGATGGGTTTTACATATAGGTCCATATAAATATTCCATCCTGTTTTCTTTACAAGCTCAAAATTTTTGGTTATGTATATGCTATGTAGCCATTAATTTTCTACATTGTCATAATGCTATCAAAGGCCTGAAGATGTTGCTGTTGATTCTCTAAAATCCAGATGATAGCCTGAATTTTCTGAAAATCTTTTTTTTTTTTTTTTAATGCCACAGGAAGCAGTCAATGCTTGAGTTTAAAAATAATCCCAGAATAATTCTTTCTACATCTATTTTAATAAACATAGATAATAATGAAAAAAATCATTAAATATAATAGCAACAAATAAGGCCTAGGTTACAAAACTCTGATTCAGTTTTGGATTTTGAAGCCAAACCAAATATTGGAGGTATTTGGACCCTGGCTTAGCTTCAAGCCATTACAGAAGTAGGATCCCAACATGAAATGTAAAGCTAGTCCTGATTTCAGAACCCTCAAAGCTCAGGGGAGAATGAGATCCTATGTATAAAGTTTGGGCCTAAGCTAGTATCTATTATTAAAACTAAATAAAAGGGACCATTTATTTTAAAAGTAGGGCACTCCAACATTTATTTCTTCTTTAAAGAGAACATCATAAAAGCACTGCCCAAGCTAACCTGAAAACAAAAAGAAACTACCGGTCTTAATGAAGAAAGAAATTGTGGCTATCTGTTGCCTCTTTCAAGACCAGCTATTCTGTAACTAGCTGAGGATGGCATCATAAAAATGCAAAATCTTCTAATGCTCAGTGGAAAACCCTGAATCCTTTAATTGCATGGGTAAGGCTGCTATTAAAGCTTTTAGGGCCAGGATATACAGATTAGAGTGCTCTACTTGATCCAGACCAGTTAGCTGTGGTTTCTTTCCAACAGAGAAAAAGGAAACAACAGTAAAACAGTTAAATATTATATAGATATATACATGGAGTATGTATCCATGTAAGCATGTGTTAAATATGTTACAGATTATACACATTATTGCAACTATAATCTGTAACATATTTAATATACACACTTACATGGATACATACTCCACGTGCCAGGAGCCCTGTCTATAAACTGACTAAATTAAGGTTCATTAATTCTTTTTACTGAATCCTTTAAACTTGTTTACACTACTGCCAAAAATTCACCTTTTTGTCTCTTCTGAATTGCCTTTCATAACTCAAGTGGATGAAATGCCAACAGGCAGCGATTAATGGTGTGCGATCATTTCCAGGCTGTCATGCCAGATAAATAATAGAACATGATTAGGAAAGTGGCTTTTTCTGTCAAAGCCATTTCACTGTTCAACTTGTATGAAGAACCACATAAATAAACCAACTTTGTTCCAATTTTAGATTAGAGTTTTAAAAACACCACTACTTAGGTGTGACACCCAGATCTTTTGCATCTATAGGCAGAAGCCAAGGTTGTGGTCCCACCAAGCAACTGACCAACCATTAGTCCCAGCTCAACCTTAGTCCTCTCATGATGTTCTAAATGGGGGGGACCAAGTGGCCTGGGAGGACCAATAGGAACCACAAGAAGGCTATAAAATTGAAAGGCTATAAAACCCCAGCAAAAGCATTGTTGGATATTGGTGCCTTGGACTCGTCTGCTTGATCTTGGTTGCTCTGGATTAACTGCTTGCCTTGCCATGACACCTCAGAGAAATGCAGTGATTTGGATTGGCCAGGGAGAGGAAGACACAGCTGGGCAGATCCTCTGGCTATCCCTGCCTCTCCCCAGGTGGGGGGAGCTGCAGGAGAAGCCCCCATGGCTTCCCTGCCCAGTCCCATCCCCCGCCTGGCCCCAACCTAGTTCCAGCACTTAAAAAAAAAAAAAAGCTGCATACTCACCAGCTGCAGAAACAATGATTGGGGTCTCTGAGTGCTCATGACAGAGCCCTCCCTCCCCCCCATACAGCAAGGGGCAGTGGGGGTAGTGGGGACTGCCCTCGCACCTGGTACCCTCACGGCAGGTGTTGCATCATAAGGGTGCAGTGTGACAAAGCAGGGTGCTTTGCACTGTCTGAGAGCTGGGGCCACTGAGGCTGAGCAGTGTCAGGCTCCAGTTGACAATTGGAGCCACCCCAGCTCCCAGACAGTGATCAGTCTCCTGCCGAGCCGCGCTGCACCCGTACCATCTGGCAGTTGCTGTGTGGGTGCCAAGCAGAGAGGGGCAATCTCCACTGCTCCCCACTGCCATGCATGGAGGGGCTCTGTCACAAGCCCTAAGAGGCCCTGATCACTGTTGCCAGAGCTGGTGAGTGCAGGGCTTTTTTTTTTTTTTTTT